>NC_142798.1:15604696-15799696 GCF_049724085.1 Artemia sp. Qi Xiang Cuo | reverse complement strand
GCCTTTGAGGACCGGGGGCTTCCTTCGGGGTTGGGGTAGGAGGATTGGAACCCTTTGGGGTTGGGTTAGAGGACCTCACAACACTGTTCAAATGAAACTTGTGTATTATAACGACCACAGAGTTTCACCATTAAATTCTCTTCTAAAATCTCTTCAAAAATCTTCTTTTAAAATGTCTCTATCTGTTTCGCCGAAATAGTTCCATAACCTGTCTAAAACGGTTTCGCCCAAATAATCCCTAAACGCAAATTCAGCGTGTTCCTTTGTTATCGGCATCTCTGCGCTAACGCATTTCAAATTAATAGGAAACCTTTTCGCGCGCTAAAACAATTCATCGCTAAGATGTTTCTTGCCTAATTGTTTCCATGTCCTTTGGTTATTAATATCCTTTGGAGTTCGACCAGTAGAACTGTTCCCGAGGCAAAGACATTAATGATTTGGATCTATTCCTGGAGAAATGTTTCTAGGCGAAAATTTTTAAAGTCTGACAGATGATGTCATTGATTGATTGATCTGTCAAGAAAGGGGAAATTAATTTGTTGTTTCTAAGGGGAATTATTGATTCACGATAGGTGAATTGAGGTCGACAGCACAGGTGTTCCAAGGTTGATGTTGTTGTTGTTGTAAGTGCACGCTCTCAGCGAACTTTATGTAAATCAAGTTCACAGGTGCTACTCGTGACAGGACCACGTGGTTTATGGTTTTCCAAGTGAGAAAGTTCCTGTTTTTCAATGTTATAAAATTCCTTTTTTTTCATTCTCAGTGAGAAAACCATAAACCACGTGGTCCTGTCACCCTGTTTTTCAAATTCTCACTGACAAAAACCATAAAAACAGACAAAAATGTGAGAAAGATTCTGTTCTTCAAATTCTCACTGACAAAAACCATAAAACATCCATAATTTGATGTTGACATCCGAGAAAAACATCAAATAAATCGATCAACACACATAACCATCCAAGAAAACAGACATAAATGTGAGAAAATTCCTGTTTTTCCAAGTGAGAAAATTCCTGTTTTTTCATTCTCACTGAGAAAACCATAAAACAGACATGAATTGCTGTTGTTGTAGGTGGCAGCAGGGGTGCGTGACACGAGTATAAGATAGCTCTCTACTCTCACAACCAAAATTTGGCACACACTTGGAAAATATCTATTTCCAGGGGACATTTGCTCTCAAGATATTAATAACGATAAAATGAAAATGTCTAATTTATTTACGTTGGTTATTTTATTTCACACTATCGCGACAATACACCCCCCCCCTTCTAGCATGCAATACCCGTGGCATAAGTGTGATATTAGGTGCAATTTTTAGGGCGTATTGTGGCTTATAAAGGGATAAAATATAAATAATAACATGCGTAATTTGAAAAAGACGGAGGAGGACTCCAGGGGAGGAGGGGGCCGTCTTTGAGGGGAGGAGGATCGTTTTTCCGCCACTGGCTCACAACTGCCCTTTTTTATTCATTTTTCGCAGTGTTCTTATATTTATATATTTTTTATCATTCTGCAAAGCGGTAATTTTCAAGTTTATATTTATTGTTAGCCTACCTCCCTCCACTAGGGTACCGGCCCTTTTCGCTGCTCGCCTCCAAGGGACTGTTCAGTCCCCCGAACGGTTTCTCTCAGCCCTGACCCAGCTCCCCGAGGCACATTTTACAGTAAAATTATCAGGAAGGGGATCAAAATATACGCAAAAAGAACCAAGTATTATGGAAAATCGGGGGTCCTAGCATGCAACCCAGTGGGTAAGAGGGAGGGGAATGATATTAGATGCAAATTTAAGACATATTATAAGCTTTTAAGGAAAATAGCCCTTTTTTCATTAAGATAAATTTATGAATATTTAACAATATCCTAACAATAGGTTCAACCCTCCTAGTAGCATTCTTTTTCAGAGGGCGCCTTGATAATAGACGTAATCCTTAGGCACTATTGTGGCTTATAAAGGGATAAAATATAGAAACAAGACCATGCGTAATTAAAGGAAAGATGCGGGGAGAGGACTCCAGGGGAGGAGGGGGGGCGTCAGTGAGGGAGGGAAACCTGTTTTTTCCGTCGCCAGCAACTGTTGTTATATTTATAATTTTTTCCCTTAAACAAAGCAGTAATTTTCAAGTGTATATTTCTTGTTATCCAGCCTCCATCCGCTAGGGTACCGGCCCGCTCGCTGGACGCCTCCGAAGAACTGTCCAGGCAGCCCAAACGGTTTGTCTCATCCCTGACGCAACCCCAGGGAGACATTTTTTCGGTAAAAATATCAAAATACGCAAAGACGGGAAAATTCTATTTCGAGAAATTTAGCAAAGTTTAGAAATCATGGTAAACTTCTATGCAAACATTAGCAAAACATTGAAACCCTGACAATTTCATAAGAAAAGCAAACTATAGATAACTTGGGTAACCCTAGAAATCGAAACCAGCGTAGTTATCAATGGCAAAGTGTAGAAATCGTAGTCAACCTGTAAAATCATTACCAAGACAAAGAAAGCACGAGAAGTGTTTTAAATACTCTGTGGCGTGAATTGCTTTCGAAAACCCGAATGAATGACTTGAAGAAAAACTTTTAACAAGAAATGTCTGAAGAGTGTTTTTTGGGAGATGGGGCGATGACAGAGGGGTGTTAGAGAGTAGTTATAGTGCAATACTGTGGCGTGAATTGCTTGCGAATACCCGTATGAATGACTTAAAGTAAAATTTTTAGCAAGAAATGTCTGACAAGTGTTTTGGGGGAGATAGGGTGATGACAGATGGGTATTGTAAGGGCAGTAATAGTGTGGTACTGTGGGGTGAATTGCTTAGAGTATCCCCCCTTCACTAGTAAAGTATACACTAGTATACACTAGTAAAGAAGGGGGGTTGCTCTGTTTTCAAAAATATAGTGTTTAATGGCATATTTCAGCTTATTTTCGGAGTGAGAAGATTGAAAATGTCCTAGGGGGTGAGGGTTGGTGTCATGTGGATGGCTGGTGTCAGTGTGAAAACAGTTGCACAGCGTCATTCCACTCTGGACCATAAGTATACTTTTCAACGGTTTGTACATCTACTCTTCTCGCAAGATGATCTTCAATCCTCTCTCATTAGGTATCTTTGCTTTAAGGTGTGCATTACCGTTATAAAGCTGCATCCGTGGGATGGCCGGATTCCGTCCCCCGGAATGAGACAACACGGACCAAACTCCCCACAGCACACGGGGTGGGTGGGAACAAGAATTTCTCGAAATAGAATTTTCCCGTCTTTGTGTGTTTTGATATTTTTACCGAAAAAATGTCTCCATGTGGTTGCGTCAGGGATGAGGCAAACCGTTCGGACGGACTGGAAAATTCCTCAGAGGTGGCCAGCGAGCGGGCCGGTACCCTAGTGGATGGAGGCTGAATAACAATAAATATACACTTGAAAATTACTGCTTTGTGTAAGGAAAAACATTATAAATATAACAGCGGTGAGTGGTTGACGGAAAAAAAGGTTCCCCTCCCCTCACAGACGCCCTTTCCTCCCCTAGAGTCCTCTCCCCTCATCTTTCCTGAAATTGCGCATGCTATTCTTTATGTGTTTTATCCCTTTATAAGCCACAATAATGCCTAAGAATAACGTCTATTATCAAGGCGCCCTCTGAAAATGAATGCTACCACGAGGGTTGAACCTATTGTTAGGATATTGTCAAATATTCATAAATTTATCTTAATGAAAAAAGGGATACTTTCCTTAAAAGCTCTTAATATTTCTTAAATTTGCATCCAATATCACTCCCCTCCTTCCTACCCCCCTTGGTTGCATGCTAGGACCCCCAATTTTCTATAATACACGGTCCTTTTTACGTATATTTTGATCCCCTCTCTGATAATTTTGCTGGAAAATGTGTCCCGGGGAGCTGGGTTAGGGCTGAGACAAACTGTTCGGGGGACTCTGAACAGTCCCTCGGAGGCGAGCAGCGAGCAGGGCCGGTACCCTAGTGGAGGGAGGCAGGCTAACAATAAATATTAACTTGAAGATTACCCCTTTGCGCAATGAAAAAAAGAGTTATAAATATAAGTACACTGAGAAAAATGAATGAAAAGAGGGCAGTGCGGAGCTGGTGACGGAAAAATGATCCTCCTCCCCTCACAGTGGGCCCCCTCCTCTCCTGGAGTCCCCTCGTCTTCCCTTAAATTACGCATGTTATTCTTTATATTTTACCCCTTTATAAGCCACAATAATGCCTGAAAATTGCACCTAATATCAACCTTATTCCTCCGGTATTGGATGCTAGAGGGGGGGGGGGTTGTTGCGATAGTGTGAAATCTAATATCCCACATAAAGAACGATACATTTTCGTTTTATCGTCATTAATATCTTGAGAGAAAATGTCCCCTGGAAATAGATGTTTTCCGAGTCCGTGCCAAATTTTGGCTGTAAACACGTCATTCTAGTGTTTGCCAAAAAAATGAAGAATATCAGGTGTCATGCAATAGGTTATTTTTAGAATATGGTGTCAGAAACAAAATAATGGAAATAATTTCATGGACGACTTGCTTGAAGAGCTGAACCATTGGAAGGGAATGACGTTTTGAGTCCGCGCGGGGTCAAGAACTGTAGAAAAAGAAAAAATATGAAAGCTGTTTCGAGCGAAAAATTAAACACCGAAAAAGAAAATGTCTTGAGCCATAAAATAAAGTATTACATGACAGTGTAACACAATAATTCCGTAAGGTGTGTGCTTTCGTGCTTTCCCCATGGAAGCACGTGCTTTCCCCATGGGCTCCTGACGCAAATTATATATCTGTCCAATAGAAACGGGTAAGTCGTATGACGTCATTGGAGTCCAGAGGTGTGTGTCATGGAGTCTTGCCAAGTGTGTTCCCTTTATTAGAACAGGTTACCGCATTGTACGGGTGCGAGGGTGTGACGTCAGAGGGCTTGTCATAGAAAAACATCTGACCTAACTGAACCATTGAACTCTTGCCAAGGGCGGGAATGTCGCAAACTAGAAACAGGTGTGAGGGACTAGAGGCTCTCCATAATATTAAAACGTGTGTATTATACCGACCATATTCCAATTATTTATGTCATAGCACCTGGGAATTTTGCGAGGACATTCTAAATCTTGCCTGGGGTGGGAATTTTGCCAGGGGTGTTGTGACGTCAGAGGCATGGGCGCCCATATGAGGGGGCAGGGGGGGGGCTCCCGCCCCCCTGGCTGAATGGTGCTGCCTTATTTTTATATTTTTGTTCTCAGATTTCTATTATATAGCATTAAAAGTGCCAATTAGACGAGGTTTGCCCCCCCTGGAATTCAGCTTATGGGCGCCCATGGTCAGAGGGCTACCGTAGAGATCCTGTAGGAAAAGGGATATGGGTGTTGTGGAAACTTTATGGAAATTCCCTATGGGTGTTGTAGAGAGCCTTGCTATGGGCATGTCAGAAACCTCAGGGTCCCCACTACTCCCCCCTCTCACGCCCACCCTTTCCCCAATCACATCCGATCAAAATGTCAAGATAGCCATTTTGTTCCACGCAGTTTAAAGTTCAGGAAATTATTCCTTTGAGCAGGTCACTCCTCCCACAGTCTTCAGGGCAAGGGTTATAAATCATGCCCTGGGGGCATATAAGATTTTATTGAAATCTTCGTCGTAAAAACTTGAAAAAGAGCTCTGTCGATAGGAAATTCAAAGGGCTAGTGCCCTTTTTAATAGTCGAAAGAGATTAGAGGGCAACTAACCCCCCTCTCACGCCCACCGTTTCCCCAAACTTATCTAATCAAAATTTTTAGATAGCCATTTTATGCAACATAGTTGAAAGTTTCGGAAATTAGGTCTTTAAGGATGACAACCCCTCCTCCCCTCAACCCTCAAGGCAAGGCTTGTAAGTTATGCCCTGGGGGCATACAAGGTTTTTATAGAAAGCGATGTTGTAAAAACTTCAAAAAGGACTCATTCAATTGGATGATGAAAGGTCTATAGCCCTTCTTAACAGTCGAAAGTGATTAAAGGGCAACTAACCCCCCTCTCATCGCCCACCATTTCCCCAAACACATCCAATCAAAATTTTGAGATACACATTTTGTTCAACGTATCAAAAGTTCTGGAAATTAGGTCTTTTATGATGATAACCCCCCTCAGAGCCCTCAGTGCAAGGGTAGCAAGTTATGCCCTGGGGGCATATAAGGTTTATGTAGAAAGTTGTTGTAGAAATTTAAAAAAGGGCTCATTTGTTTGGAAATTGAAATTGCCCTTTTAAATAGTCGAAAGTGAGTGGAGAGTAAATGACGCCACTCTCACGCCCAACATTTCGCAAAACACATTCAATCAAAGTTTAGAGATAGCCATTTTGTTCAACGTAGTTGAAAGTTCTGGAAATTATGTATTTAAGGATGACAACACCCCCAGAGCCTCCAGGGCAAAGGTTTTAAGTTATGCCCTGGGGGCATATAAAGTTTTTATAGTTAGAGTTGTCGCAAAAACTTCAAGAGGGGCTCATTCAATTGGGAATTGAGAGGACTAGTGCCCTTTTTAATAGTCGAAAGTGATTGTAGGGTAACTAACCACCCTCTCATGCGCACCATTACCCCAAACACATCCAATCAAAAACGACTAATTTGATTGGAAATTGAAAGGGCTAGTGCCTTTTTTAATAGTTGAAAGTGATTGGAGAGTTACTAACGCCCCTCTCACGCCCACCATTTTCCCAAACACATCCAATCAAAATTTTGAGAAAGTCATTTTGTTTAACGTAGTTGAAAGTTCTGGAAATTATGTCTTAGAGGATGAAAACCACCCTCACAGCTTTTAGGGTAAGGGTTGTAATTTATGCTTTTTGGACATATAAGTTGTTTATAGAAAGCATTGTCGTAGAAACTCAAAAAGGGCTCATTCGATTGGAAATCAAAATACCTATTACCCTTTTTAATAGTCAAAAGTGATTGGAAGGCTTGAAATTCTTATAAAAAAGATCGATATGGATGTGATTGACTATTTTTGTTGTTGTTGTTGTTGTTGTTTAGACCAGGGCAAATCGTATCGAAGGAGTTGTGGTAGGAACTTTGAAAAGGGCTCATTCGATTGAAAACAAGAAAGGGCTGATGCCCTTTTTAATAGTTGAAAGTGATTGGAGGGCAGCTAATCCCCCTCCCACGCCCAACCTCCCATTTGCCTTTATGTTTAAAAACTAAGTATTGCCTTAAGATTAAATCACAATGCACTATGTTAATGCTAGTTCCCAATAAGGCATCTCAGCAGTATCCCAAGAATGACTGAGGGTATTATGTTCACACTTTTGGTGCTACTTTTGCTCTTAAAATTTAACCAAATCAAAATAGAGTAAGTGTATCCAAGCTATCAAAGAAAGTAAACAGATTTTTCTGCGAATGCTATCCAGTTTTCCATTTCAGGTCGACTAGAGGAGGTATGAAACGAAATTAAACACTACTATTTGTGTCCAGATTTTTAAAAGGGTGTATGTTTTTAAAAATTGCTGAAAATTTTTTTCCAGAATTTTCTCCAGCATACAGGCCAAACTATAATGTCTTAAAAAAACGAAAATATTTAAAGTATTATTTTCTTTTTCCCTGAAAAGACTGTGTCAATATAAAACGAACAGAAATTAATTAAAAAACTTTTTCCACAAAATAAGTTTTTCAAAGAAACATAAAGAACTCCATTAAACAAAAAATGAGAAAAAATAAAATCAAATAATCTACCAAGCATGAAACTACCGCAAATAAACATCGATAAAGAAATGAAACCCAAAACGAACAGAAATTACAATAAATAACCAAGCCAAACTCAAAACGAGCAGAAATTAGCATAAGTTGGGCTCAAAACCCCTCTTCCTTCCGAAGGCCAGAACATAATTTGTACTTTACTGAAGAAAATACAAATGAATGTGCATTCTCAGTTTAATATACATATACTGATATTTAGTCATCAAAATGTTAATATTATTTTATTTATTAAAGTTATAAAAGTAAAAAAAATTATATTTTTTCAGTAAAATGCAAATTATGTTCTGGCCTTGGTTATTGTTCTGGCCTGGCATCTGGCCTTGGTAAATCGTGGTTATTGCGGTATTTTTATACGAGACGTATTAAAGAACGAACTATAGCTCATAGTAACAGATATTTTAAAATGATTACATAGATAATGATGCGACCAACACTTAACTTTTGGCAAGATAATAGAATACAAATATATTTTAAACGTATAGTAAAGAAAGAACTCTAAATTGCAGTAGTAGCTGCAACCTTATGAAAGGTGAACCACAGCCGATAGTAACAAAAAGTTTTCCGGGTTGCAGGGGTAGCTAGCAACCTAGTAAGAGACGATCATGTCCAATACTAAAAAATGTGATACCCTATAACTCCAGAAAATAGTTTCAGATTAAGCCCATAACTTCCGAAAATAGTTTCAGATCAGATCAGAAGTCAACTATTAGAACTAGACCCCAGCGCCGCGCCGATGAGGGAAGACCGGCGGCGGCGGGGCCAAAATTAGTGCGCTACGCCGCGCCGCCGGTAAGATGTCGGCAGCGCGCCGCCGGCGCGATCAATGTTGACCGCAAACATTAATATTTTCGTCAGTCTTTCTCAAATCACAGCTTCAATTTACAACAGATTCGAGCCTATTCATGAGTTCAAAAATTCACAAGTCGCTGGCTGGAAGCTGGTCTTCTTCGTTATTCATCAAGAGAAGCAGAAATCCGGTAGAAACGAAAGGGCTGTGACGTTTCAGAACCCTTTTATAATGCGAGTAGTTGAAGTATCTATTAGCTATGTATTCTTAACATAAATTAAATAAAAAAAAACAAGTTTTTTTAACTGAAAGTAAGGAGCGACATTAAAACTTAAAACGAACAGAAATTATTCCGTATATGAAAGCGGCTGTCCCCTCCTCAATGCCCTGCTCTTTACGCTAAGGTTTTTTATTGTTTAAAAAAAATATAGTTGTGAGAAAGTCAAACTTTAGCGTAAAGAGCAAGGCGTTGAGGAGGGGACATCCCCTTTCATATACGGAATAATTTCTGTTCGTTTTAAGTTTTAATGTCGCTCCTTACTTTCAGTTAAAAAAACTTGTTTTTTTTATTTAATTTTTGAACGTTTTTGAATAAATGCAAGTTTTGATCTTCGCTCACAGTACATGACTAATTAAAACAAAATGTTCGTGTTAATTTAATTTTATTTGATCAAACCGCTTTTTCGAAAGTTGTTTCATTTTACTTACGAAGGTTTTTATTAGTAACAAATACACGTAACTTACGAATTAATTTACGTAGCAAACTTTTATATTCATATATTTTAAATACTTATATTAGGGGGCTCACCCCCTAGTCAATAACTTGCTCTTTAAGCGAAAGTTCTAATTTTTTTACAATTATTTAAAACTGATCGCTTAATCACAAAGGCCTTTAATTAGAATAAATAGCTATTATGAAAGTACTAAAAAATCTCTGGATTAAAGAGTTAGGTATTGACTAGGGGGTGAACCCAATCCTATATGTAATATTATCTGTTCATTTAAAGTTTTGATGTTGATGCTGTTGCAGTTGAAAAACTTGTTTTTTTTATATTTAATTTCTGATCTGTTTTTAAATAATGCTGGGAAGTCCGGCATCCCCGTCATGGCAATGTCCCTTCCCCCATGAAAACTTCATAAAGAGATCCTCCCACCTAACCCCCGACTCACCCCCCCCCCCACTACCAGGAAAAATCTCCCCTGAAAACGTCTGTACTGTATACTTCCCAATAACCAATACTATATGTTAACATTGGGTAAAGTTCATAACTTTCAGCCCTCCTCCCGGGAACTTCGAGGGATTAAGTCATCCTAAAAGACATACTTATAATATTTTCGAACATGCTGAACAAAATGGCTATCACAAAATTTCTATCAGGTAGCTTTGAGAAAAAATGAGCGCGGGATGGGGCCAAGGTGCCCTCCATTTTTTTTGGTCAGTTAAAATAGGCACTAGAACCTTTATTTTCAATTCGAATGAGCCTTACCACGATCTTCTAGAACAAATGGGTCGATACTATCGCCCCTGGGAAAAAAAACAAACAAATAAGCCCGCACCCGTGATCTTTCTTCTGGCAAAAAAATACAAAACTCCACATTTTTGTAGATAGGAGCTTGAGATCTCTACAGTAGGGTTCTCTGATACGCAGAATATGATGGTATGATTTTCATTAAGGTTTTATAACTTTTAAAGGGTCTTTCCCCCTTTTTTCGAACATCAGCCAAATTTTCTCAGGCGCGTTACTTTTGATGGGTAAGATTAAACTTGATGAAACTTATATATTTGACATCAGCATTAAAATTCGATTCCTTTGATGTATCTATTTGTATCGAAATACCGTTTTCTAGAGTTTCGGTTACTGTTGAGCCGGGTCCCAATAACCAATAGCATATGTTAAACATTGGGTAAAGTTCATAACTTTCAGCCCTCCCCCTGGGGGCTTTGAGGGATTAAGTCATCCCACGAGACATATTTATTGTATTTTCGACCATGCTGAACAAAATGGCTATCTCAAAATTTTGATTGGGTGACTCTGGGATAAAAATGAGCGTGGGAGGGGGCCTAGTTGCCCTCCATTTTTTTTAGTTACTTAAAAAGGGAAATATAAATTTTTAGTTCTTGTACAAGGACCCCTCCCCCTTTTTTCTAGACTCCATGGTTAGAACTGAACATCCCTGGGAAAAAAAAAAAAAAAAAAACAAATACCAAACCAACTGTTATATGTATTAGGGCAAAAAATTGAATATTCCCAAGTTTCGTAGATAGAAGCTTGAAACCTCTAAAGTAGGGTTCTCTGATGCGCTGAATATGATGGTGTGATTTTCATTAAGGTTCTATAACTTTTAGGGGGTCTTTCCCCCTTTTTTCGAAAATCAGCCAAATTTCCTCAGGCGCGTAACTTTTGATAGGTAAGATTAAACTTGATGAAACTTATATATTTGAAATCAGAATTAAAATCTGATTCTTTTGATGTATCTATTTGTATCAAAAGTCCGTTTTTTAGAGTTTCGGTTACCATTGAGCCGGGTCGCTCCTTACTTACAGTTCGTTACCACGAACTGTTTGATAATTGTCAAAATTAGTAGTTTTTTCATCGAGCATTACTGCATACAAAACTTCAAATACCATATCATAAATTTCGTTAGTTATCTGGGTAAAAACTTTGAATATAACTTTGAACTCGGAAGCTTAATTTTTTCATAATGCCCTTTGCCTACATCTGTTTTTTCACCTATAAAACATTTTAATTTTATTAAATTTTTATTGATTGTTTTTTGTTTTTTGTACACTTTGTTATTAAACAAAATCCTTTCTTCTATTAAAAACAATTTTTATAAAAAAAAATAAAAAAAATGAAAATTAAAGTTTGTTTGGTTTTTTTACATACAATATTTCATTTATGATAATTCTGAAATGATGCTTTTTTATTGGTTTGGCTGCTTTTGGATATTATTCATTTTTTCTTTTGGGGATTCATTCCAAATTATAAACAGATAAATACCTAATATCAGTCAAATTATAAACTGCATCTAAAAGGAGTAAATTTATCAAATTGAAAAATACATGATGAACACTTCACATGAGAACATTTCAATTACAATGAAACAAAAAACACTTAATGGTTTATTCGGTATGAAGAAAAACGAAGTGCCAGCTATTTTCTTAGCTAAAAAATGAAACACTCATCCGTTTTAAATTTAATTAAATGAAATAATATGGAAACTGAAGTAGCTCCAGGAGGTTGTTGGGATTTTCATCCTAGTTCGTCACTTTTAATCCAAGCAAAATGTTAGGACACTTAGTATCAGTTATTGAGTTTAAGCTTTGATTTCCAAATGCTCACAAAAATTACCAAATTTAAGAAAGTCGCAAGAATAAGTCACGTGTGGTCAAAATACTCAAAGACTCCTCTTTGATCCCCACCCAGGCTCAAAGCTTCTGCTATGGTCATCTCCATGGAAATCTCCAAAGAGTTTCTTTTTAAAATAGCTTTTAAGCGTAGTTAGGGGTATTTAGCCTTTTTTGCTTTTCTTCAAAGCTTTGAAAAAAGTGTTATAATATTCCAAATGTTACATTTGTTATATTTGTGCATATTTTTGGTAATCATTTGTGGGGTGATTGAATTTTTTAAACCCTTGTAGATACTTAAGAACATTGCAACATCTAGCACCCTGAGGTCTTAAGACTGTCAAAGACTCCTCCTTGAACCCCCCAAATTGAAATTTTTTATTATGACCTGGCCTTTTAATGTAACTTGGGAACTGGACAAAGGGAGCCATTGTCACTCGAGCGCAATGTTAGGTGGGGATGTCGATATTGCTTTCGTCCCACCAATTCGTTTTAGTTTGAATCTGCCTGGTACTTATGAATGAATTTTTTCAAAGTAAACCCGTTTCATCAATAAGAAAAAAAAACGGGTCGGACGCATATGTCCCTTTCCTTTTGGACGACAAAATCATGCAAGTGCTGTATCACGTATAACTCACGAAAATCGTGTTAATTTTTGTCAACTTTTCAACTTTTTGGCATCCCTTCTTTCAATAAAGAAAAAATCAAGGTACTATCACTTAAATATAATAACTCCCTATGCCCCCCCCCCTCTGGATACCATCTTGATAGGATAACGTCTCTGCTTTAAATAAAAAAAAATAATTTACTTTTTGGCACCCCTGCTTTAAAAAAAATCGAGGTATTATCATTTAAATATGATAGCTCTCTACCCCCCCCCCCCCAACGGGATACCACCTTGATAGGATGCCGTTTCTGCTTTAAATTAAAAAAAAATTAACTTTTTGGGATCCCTGCTTTCAATAAAAAAAATTCGAGATATTATCATTTAAATGTAATACCTCCCTACCCCCCCCTCTCTGGATACCACCTTGATAGGATACCGTCTCAGCTTTCATTAGAAAATAATTTACTTAATACTTAACTGGTTCAAACAAACACGCAAAATAATGTTAAACAGCTTAGTGTTCCTTGAAATAAAATTGAGAGTATGAGTAAAGGGGTACAAAGACAACAACAAAAATGTCGAAATTATTCAGATATACATCAAATTATGGGGAAACTGAGTCATAGATTCTCCATGGCATTCAATAAGATCCAAAGAATCTAATTTAAAGGGAGCACACAAAAAATCCAAATTAGGCCAGTAGCCTATGAGAAATTGCAAAATACCCAAGTCCTAATGGGGAGCCCTAGGTCTATCAAAGTATTTCAGTAATTTCTCAAGGACATTGATATCATTTTCTTCTGTCTCCACTTTAAATGAAAAGATTTATTATCTTTTATGCAACCCTGCTTTTAATAAAAAAAATGAGGCATTATCATTTCTAAATGATAGCCCCCTATCCCCCCCTATAGGCAATAATTTACAATTTATTTATGAAGTATATTTTTGGGGTAACTTCCGGTTTAAGCTTTGATTCCCCAGCCTTGTACATAGCTTAGTCTATAGCTAAATTTTGTCTCAATAGAAGGTTTTTTTTGGGGGGGGGGGTAAAAATGCTACAGAAAGAAGATTTTATTTTCTATCAGGCGTTCAACAATTGAGTATGAAACATTAAGAAAGTCTTATCTAAAAACAGCAAAAAAAAATATGAAAATTTACAATTCAGCTGTAGAAACAATCTGTCAGCTGTCAATTTCAAAATCCAACTGAAGGCTGAAGCTGTATAGTAGTGAATGCGTTCTTTAATTCCATTAAACTTGAAAACGAAATTTTTGACTACGATTGATGTAAGAAATAGTGATTCGGAAACTGCATTAGAAATAGCTTAAGCTCATTTCATAAAGACGATTTTTTTTTGTCAACATTAGAAGAACTGTGTATATTACAATATTTGCAATTGCATATTGCATCTGTCTGGTTTTTATGCAAAGTAACAAAAGAGACGAAAATTAATGAACAAGAGAGTAGTGAAGAATTATGGTATTCAAAGTAATATTTGTCAGGGAAAGTCAATGGGGATAAATCGTTATGGGTGGCACCGTGATTGCATGATTTTCGGGGATTCGGGGAACCAAATTTTTTTTCGGGGTGACGCATAGATTTTTGGGAAAATACTCGAAAATTCGGGATAGTGCAAGCCCTGCTTGATTTCTAATCATTCAAATCGAAACACTAAACTACACGAGAAGAAAAAGCTCCGACTTTGCGGTTGACGCAATAAAGAATTGCCGCAAAATTAATTTGAAATCGACCGAACACCACCGCCTCTGCCGGCGGCGGAATGACACTTCGGCGGCGTTCGACCGGAAGTCTCGTCGGCGGCGTTCGGTCGATCCGTCGGTGCGGCGCCGGGGTCTAATTAGAACCACCGTGTCCGAAACCTCTGTATAGAAAACTTACAGTCCCTTGGCTTGAATAACGAGGAAAATCTATTGGCTTGAAAAAAAAGAAAAGTGGCTGAAACCACGAATTTATACATCGACAGCAACTTTGTTTTTTTTCTGGGTTGCAGTGGTAACTACAACCTCGAAAAAAAATGACAAGTCTAGTGCCTTTTGTAGTGACACATGAAGTGACTTTTGTAGTTAAAAAACTTATTTTTTAAATATTATCATTTTTTACGAAAAACTGAATTTTTCTATAACACTGTAGTAGCTTATGTTATTAACATCAAGAATTTGTCACCTCTACGTGCTTTTGTAATAGAAAAAGAAACATTGAGAACAAAATCAATGCTTTACAGAGAACTGCATTTTCATATTCTAGGTACTGAATATCGTCATAGTTTCATTAGAACTATGACGTAAATAGAAAAACGCTATATTATGACGTTACCTCTGAGGACATTGGTTATGACCTCATAATTATAATATGATTATATTGAAGAGTGAACTATATTTACGTATCTCACATAAGGGATCACTTTAGTTCATGATAAATAGGTAATATGCAAGTTTCATTGGTATCATGGCTGAAGAGATAGCTGACACCTAGTAAAGAACAAATCAAAAGTTTTTTTACTAGGATATGGTGCCATATTTGACTTACTTTACTGCCTGATTCTCTGAGAATCGTCTGTCACAATTCAAACTAAGAACAGCCGTACGCATTTTCCTGTTTGTAATTTATCATTGTTGCACCTCTAGCTGCATCCTAGTAAAAGGCGAACCGCAGCTCATAGTAACCAAAAGTTAAAAAAACACTTTTTGAAAAAAGCTGCCTAATGATAGAAAAATTTACAATACTACTCTTATTGATGATACGATGTTTATTTTTGTTGGATTAGATATTAAAGAATATTAAAATTCACCAGACATAATTTCCCTCCATATACCAGGCATGACTTGGAGAACTGTAGTCACTCGAGGTGTTACTCCTACAGGGAGATATTTTCATTCAGCAACAGCTTATGGTCACTGTGTTTATTTTTTTTTTTTTTGGTGGAAGAAGCAGCTTAACACTTTCAAGAGACTTTTCAGTAGGATTTGTTGATGTCATCAGATTGTCAGTAGATTATGATAACACAATGTATGTATTTGACAGCAAAGAGTCCCAGTGGCATAAACCTGTGGTGGAAAATTCCTCAGTCTCCCCTATTGGAAGGCTAAGTCATTCAGCCTTTTTATACAAGGACCAGATATTCGTTCTTGGTGGATACAATGGTATCTTAGACCAACATTTCAGCGATTTATGAGCTTATTGTTAAAAAAAATAGATGGCATAAAAGGAAACACAGTGATAATCTAATCTCAAAGCGAAGAAGACATACAACGTGTGTTGTTCGAAAAAAAGCCGTTACTTTTGGAGGAACTCCTGGTAGGTGGAGTAAATTACTCTACCTTACTGAATTGATTATTCTTGTTTTGCACCTTCACTTTTCACGCTATGTCTTTTGAGCCTGAAAATCTTTCCCTCAGAAGTTTTTGTAGTTTACCTAAAAAATTCAGGCATCAACTTCAATGTATCACGGATCAAAACAAAATCTCAAGATACTTTTAAATGTTTTCACTCTTATAACTTAAAGAAATCAAAAATTAATTAAAATTTTAAGTACTAAATATCAGTATATATGTATTAAACTGACAACACACGTTCATTTGAATTTTTTTCAGTAAAGTTTAAATTTAATTCTGGCTTTTAGAAAGCATAGGGGTTTTGAACTCTACTCATGTTGATTTCTGTGCGTTTTGACTTTGACTCGGTTATTTATATTAATTTATTTTCGTTTTGGGTTTCATTCATTTATTGATGCTGATTTGTGGTTGTTGTATGCTTGATATATTATTTTATTCTATTTTTGTTCATTTTTGGTTTAATGGAGTTCTTTACTTTATTTTGAAAAACTTATATTGTGGAATAGTTTTTTTTAATTAATTTCTGTTCGTTTATTTTGACATAATCTTTTTCAGGGAAAAAGAAAATAACAGCTTGAATTTTTCCGGTTTTTCTTAAGAATTTATTGTTTGGCTTGGTATTTGTATGCTGGAAAAACTGTTTTAGAAATTTAAATAACATAAACCCTTTTGAATATCATGACGCAAATATTAATGTTTAATTTAATCATATACATCCTTTAGTTGACCTGATAAATAAAACTTAATACCATTCTCAAAAAAATTATATCTATTCTCTTCCACAGCCAGGATACACTTACACTCTTTTGATTTAATAATTTTTTAAGAGCAGAAGTAGTAAAAGAAGTAGCGCTGAACCTTCTTACCCTCAGTCATTCTTGGCATATTGCTGAAATGTCTTATTGCCACCCAGCATACGAACAGTGCGTTTTGATTTAATTTTAAAGCAACATTTATTGTTTAAGAATAATGGGCAAAAGACATAACCTTGGAGGGGTTTACTAACCCAATAATCCTAGAGACATAGTTACTAGTTTATTCAGCTATGCTGAACAAATATGCTGTCTTAAAATTTTGATTGGAAGCGTCTAGAAATTATGAGCTAAAGGGGGCGCTGATTGCCCTCCAATCGCTTATGAGACTTAAAAGGGCACTAGAAATTTTATTTTTAATCAAATAGCTCCTTTAAAACATCAATGGTATTACTAGCTATGATAGAGCATCGCTGCCTATGTACTTATATGTCCTATATTGCTTGTATGTCCTTTTAATACCTGCATGCATATAGTTTTTCGCTTAATTGAAGTTCCTCTTAAATGTTCCCCAAAAGTTTCAACTTAATACCATTAGTGTCGTTACTTACAGTAACCGTCAAAGCAGCATTAAATGTATACGCACGTGTCTCCTGACTAGTTTTCTGACTAGTTAGGTGAAATTTTCAGAGAATATTTCTGTTGTACGGATGACAACCTGCCATCCGTATGCAGGTTGTCAAAAGGGTATATCAGCAATGTCTTAGGAACGGTTCCGAGTGTAAAATTTAAACATACAACGCTTGTTGTGGGGGGTCTTGAACTAACCAAAAGACAAAATTTGCATAATAATGCTACTGCTTCTACTCCTACAACTACTACTACAGCTACTATTACTACTACTACTGCTACGAAGGCTAAGACTACAACTATTAACTGCACTCCTACTGCTACTACTAAAACTACTGGTGCTACTACTACTACTAATAAACCTAAGGGTATAAAGGCAAATATTTTGGGCAATATTGTAGCCGTATCGAAATAAATCGAAACACACTATGCCCATAAAGGCTGTCAAGAGGACGTATCAGCAATGCTTCAGGACCGGTTGATGGTATTAAGTTAAAATTTCATCGTGGGTTGAAGGATGTTGAAAAAAAAGGTGCTATTTGCATACTGCTACTAATGCTACTAATGCTGCTACAACTATTGCTATGGATAATTACTGAACCTTTCAACAATGCTGAAAGAATCGACGTCTCAAAACTTTGTTTGGATGTTTGTCATGGGAAATGATGGGCCAGGGGAGGGTCTCTCAAATCACTTTAACTCTTAAAAAGGACACTATAACTTCCAATTAAAAATCAAATGAAACCCATCTAAATTTAATACGACCACCCATTCCATAAAAACCTTATAGGCCCCCAGGGCATAACTTAAAGCCCTTACTTAAAGCTTAACAGATCCCCAGGGCCCTTGGGGGGGGGGGGGTGCCAACCCTGGAGGCATTTTTATATATTCTTTGGACTATTTAAAACAAAATTGCAATCGCACAATTTCAATCAGATACATTTGGTAAAAACAATGGTAGTTGGGTGGGGGGGGGCTACCTCACCTTCATCACTATTGACTCTTAAAAGGGAGCTAGAGCTTCCGATTTCAGGAAAATAAGCCACCTCTAAAGCTTATACAACTATCCCTTGCATAAGAAAGGCTAGTACCCTTTTTAATAGTCGAAAGTGATTGGAGGGCAATTAGCCCCCACGCCCTTCATTCCCCCAAACATATCCAATCAAAATTTTGAGAGAGCCATTTTGTTCAGCGTTGTTGATTTCCAGATAGAAAATATGTTTTTGAGGAGGACACTCCCCCTAACCCTCAGGGCAAGGGTTTCAAGTTATGCCCGGGGGGTATATAAGGTTTTTAAAGAAGGCTTTGTCGTAGAAACTTCAATTAAAGCTCATTCGACTGGAAATTCAAAGAGCTAGTGCCCTTTTTAATAGTCGAAAGTGATTGGAGGGCAACTAGCCCTCCCCATCCCCATCATTCTGGGTGTGGGGGCCATGCCATTTTGTTCAGGGTAGTTGATTTCCAGATAGAAAACATATTTTTGAGGAGAACACTACAACAAAACCATCAGTGAAAGGATTATAAATTATGGCCTGGAGGTATATAAGATTTTTGTTGAAATTTTTTTGTAGAAACTTGAAAAAGCGATCATTAGATTGGAAATTAAATGGGATACTGCCCTTTTTTATAGTCGAAAGTGATTTGAGGGCAACTAACCCCCCTCTCACTTCAACATTTTCCCCAAACACATCCAATTAAAATTTTTAAATAGCCATCTTATTCAACGTAGTTGAAGGTTTTAGAAGTTAGGTCTTTTAGTATGACAACCCTTCCCCCCACGGCTCTCAGGGCAAAGGTTGTAAGTTATGCCCTGGGGGCATATAAAGTTTTTATTCAAAGTATTATCGTAGAAACTTCAAAAGGGCTCATTCAATTGGAAATTGAAAGGGCTAGTGCCTTTTTTAATAGTTGAAAGTGATTGGATAGCGACTAAAACCCCTCTCGCGCCCACAATTTTCCCAAACACATCGAATCAAAATTTTGAGACATCCATTTTGTTCAACGTAGTTGAAAGTTCTGGAAATTTGGTCTTTTAGGATGATAACCCCCTCAGAACCCTCAGTGCAAGGGTTGTAAGTTATGCCCTAGGGGCATATGAAGTTTTTATTGAAAGTGTTGTCGTAGAAACTTCAAAAGCGCTCATTCGATTGGAAATTCAAAGGAACTGTACCCTTTTTAATAGTCGAAAGTGATTGGAGGGCAACTAGCCCCCCCCCCCCCCGCCCATCATTCCTCTAAACACATCCAATCAAAATTTTAAGATAGCTATTTTGTTCAGCGTAGTTGATTTCCAGCTAGAAAATATATTCTTGGGGAAGACACTTCCCCACATCCCTCAGGGCAAGGGTTTTAAGTTATGCCCTGGGGGCATATAAGGTTTTTATAGAAAACCTTGTCGGATAAACTTTAAATAGAGATCATTCTGTTGGAAACTCAAAGGGCTAGTGCCCTTTTTAATATTCAAAAGGTATTGGAGGACAGCTAGCCCCCCCCACACCCATCATTCCCCCAAACACATCCAATCAAAATTTTGAGATAGCCATTTTGTTCAGCGTATTTGATTTACACATAGAAAATATGTTTTTAAGGAGGACACTCCCCCACAAACCTCAGGGCAAGGGTTTTAAGTTATCCCCTGGGGGCATATAAAGTTTTTATAAAAGGCGTTGTCGTAGAAACTTCAAAACAGGCTCATTCGATTGGAAAATTCAAAGGACTAGTGTCCTTTTGAATAGTCGAAAGTGATTGGGGGGAAACTAGCCCCCCCCCCCACACCCTTCATTCCCCCAAACACATCCAATCTAAATTTTTAGATAGCCATTTTGTTCAGCGTAATTGATTTCCTGATACAAAATTTGTTTTTGAGGAGGACACTCCCCCACATCCCTCAGGGCAAGGGTTCTAAGTTATCCCCTGGGAGTATATAAGGTTTTTAAAGAAGGTATTGTCTTAGAAACTTCAATAAAAGCTCATTCGACTGGAAATTCAAAGGGCTAGTGCCCTTTTTAATAGTCGAAAGTGATTGGAGGGCAACTAGCCTCCCCCACACCCATCATTCCCCCAAACACATCCAATAAAATTTTGAGATAGCCAATTTGTTCAGGGTAGTTGATTTCCAGATAGAAAGCATATTTTTGAGGAGGACACTCCCCCACAGCCCTCGGGGCAAGGATTATAAGTTATGCCCTGGGTGTATATAAGGTTCTTATTGAAATCTTTGTCGTAGAAACTTGAAAAAGGGCTCATTCGATTGGAAATTCAAAGGACAAGTATCCTTTTAAATAGTCGAAATTGATTTGAGAGCAACTAACCCCCCTCTGACGCCCACAATTTCCCCAAACACATCCAATCAAAATTTTTAGATTGCCATTTTATTCAACGTAGTTGAAAGTTTTGGAAATTAGGTCATTAAGCATGACAACCCCTTCCCCGCATCGCCCTTTGGGCAATGGTTTTAAGTTATGCCCTGGGGGTCTATATGGTTTTTATTGAAAGTGTTGTCGTAGAAACTTCAAAAGGGCTCATTACATCGGGAATTTGATGGGCTAGTGCCTTTTTTAATAGTTGAAAGTGATTGGATAGCGACTAACGCCCCTCTCACGCCCACCATTTTTCCAAACACATCCAATCAAAATGTTGAGATATTCATTTTGTTTAACGTAGTTGCCAGTTTTGGAAATTAGGTCTTTTAGGATGATAACCCCCTCAGAACCCTCAGTGCAAGGGTTGTAAGTTATGCCCTGGGGGCATAAAAATTTTATATAGAAAGTTGTTGTATATGATTTATAGAATAGATTTTAGTCTTCCTCAAATCAAATTTTTATTTACAAGATATTCTACCTATTCATGAGGTAGAAACTTTGCGAGACACTGGCTGGATGTCTTCTTCATCACTCATCAAGAGAATTAGAAATCTGATAAAAATGAAATGGCTGTGGCATTTCAGAATCCTTGCAGAATAGTTGAAAAATCTAAGAGCTATGCTTTTTTAACAGAATTAATAATCAAAATTAGCATTATTTTTATTCCACAAAAATTGCTGTATACAAAAGTTCGAATACCGTATCAAAATTCATCATTTTTCTTTAAATATTAGTGCGTCGAAAAAAAACTCCTTCAGGCAAACTTCAGAAGTATATTAGAACTGCGGGATGTGACTATAGTTACCGTGAATGAAAATCAACTTATCCACTCTGCGTGAACTAAGGTCGTTTACCTTCTAATTCCTTATAACAGTCAGAATCTGGCCCAATAATGGCAATGGTCTTTCTGCGTCGGCACTGGATGTAGGAATTAACAACGGCTTGGAAGCAAGTGTGGTGACGGACCAAATTTCCCCATAATTATATCCCCGGAACAGAAGAACATTGCCGTCACCGTCGTCACCGGTTTCTTCCTATCATTAAATAAAAAAAACAAGTTTTTTAAACTGAAAGTAAGGAGCGACATTAAAACTTAAAACGAACAGAAATTATTCCGTATATGAAAGGGGCTGTCCCCTCCTCAACGCCTCGCTCTTTACGCTAAAGTTTGACTCTGTCTCACA
This sequence comes from Artemia sp. Qi Xiang Cuo, assembly GCF_049724085.1. Taxonomy (NCBI): domain Eukaryota; kingdom Metazoa; phylum Arthropoda; class Branchiopoda; order Anostraca; family Artemiidae; genus Artemia; species Artemia sp. Qi Xiang Cuo. The sequence goes on along the minus strand of NC_142798.1, from coordinate 15,777,970 downwards.
ACTTTATTTTTTAAAACAATAAAAAACTTTAGCGTAAAGAGCGAGGCGTTGAGGAGGGGACAGCCCTTTCATATACGGAATAATTTCTGTTCGTTTTAAGTTTTAATGTCGCTCCTTACTTTCAGTTTAAAAAACTTGTTTTTTTTTATTTAATTTCTGATCGTTTTTTAGTTAATGCAGCTTTTGTTTTGGCTCGCCGTCATTGAATAAGTAAACAAAATTTGCATAAAAATTTTACTTTTCTTTTGCTAAATGGCTGTCTCTAAATTAGGTTCTGACGTACAAAAAAAAAATTAGGATATTAGTAATAAATATACGTAACTTAGAATTAACTTACGTAACGAACTTCTATATTCATAAATTTTTAACACGTATATTAGGGGGTTCGCCCCCTAGTCAATACCCTGCTCTTTAAACTATAGTTCGAATTTTTTTTTCCAGTTCTTTAAAAATGACCTCTTAATCACAATCAGTTGATCAGTTGAAAAACTTGTTTTTTTTTATTTAATTCCTGATCTTTCTCTTTAATAATGCTGGGAAATCCGGCGCGCCCGGCCTAGCCATGTCCCTTCCCCCATGACAACGTCCTGCCTGGAAAGATCCTTCCCTATCGCCCCCCCCCCTCTCCTTCCCCCACCTACCAGAAAAAATCTCCTCTGAAAAAGTCTGTATACTTCCCAATAACCAATACTATATGTTAACATTGAGTAAAGTTCATAACTTTCAGCCCTCCCCCTGGGGACTTTGGGGGATCAAGTCATCCTAAAAGACATTTTTATAATATTTTTGGCAATGCTGAACAAAATTGCTATCTCAAAGTTTTGATCAAAGGATTTTGGGAAAAAATTAACGTGGGTGGGGGCCTAGTTGCCCTCCATTTTTTTGTCACTTAAAAAGGGAAATATAACTTTTAATTGCCATTCCAATGAGCTCTCCCACGATATTCTAGGACCACTGGGTCGATACGAACACCCCTGGGAAAAAAAAAAAAAAAAAAAAAAAAACAAACAACCAAATAAACACGCATCCGTGATCTTTCTTCTGGCAAAAAATGGAAAATTCCACATTTTTGTAGATAGTAGCTTGAAACCTCTACAGTAGGGTTTTATGATAAGCTGAATATGATGGTGTGATTTTCATTAAGGTTCTATAGCTTTTAGGGGGTCTTTCCCCCTTTTTTCGAAAATCAGCCAAATTTTCTCGGGCACGTAACTTTTGATGGGTAAAATTAAACTTAATGAAACTTATATATTTGAAATCAGAATTAAAATCTGATTCTTTTGATGTATCTATTGGTATCAAAAACCCGTTTTCTAGAGTTTCGGTTACCATTGAGCCGGGTCGCTCCTTACTTACAGTTCGTTACCACGAACTGTTTGATAGGCAGCGCGCTAGCGCTGCCTAAGTAAAGAACGATGTGGGCACAATGTGTTTTTTCTTCACCTGGGCACTTCGTATCGAAGGAGTTGTCCTAGAAACTTCGAAAAGGGCTCATTAAATTGGAAATGGGCGTGGCTAGTGCCCTTTTTAATAGTCGAAAGTTAATGGAGGGCAACTAGCCCCCCCCCACGCCCCTCAATCATCCCAACACGTCCAATCAACATTTTGAGATAACCATTTTGTTCATCGTAGTTGATTTCCAGATAGAAAATATGTTTCTAAGGAGGACACTCCCCCACAACCCTCAGGGCAAGGATTTTAAGTTATGGCCTGGGGGCATATAAGGTTTTTATAGAAGGCGTTGTCGTAGAAACTTCAAAACAGGCTCATTCGATTGGAAATTCAAAGGGATAGTACCCTATTTAATAGTCGAAAGTGATTGGCGGGCAACTAGCCCCCCCCCCCACGCTTTTTGTTCATAACCATTTTGTTCAGTGTAGTTGATTTCCAGATAGAAAATATATTTTTGAGGAAGACACTCCCTCACAGCCCTCAGGGCAAGGGTTTTAAGTTATGGCCTGGGGGCATATAAGGTTTCTATAGAAGGTGTTGTTGTAGAAACTTCAAAACAGGCTCATTCAACTGGAAATTCAAAGGGATAGTACCCTATTTAATAGTCGAAAGTGATTGGAGGGCAACTAGCCCCCCCCCCCACCCACGCTTTTTGTTCATAACCATTTTGTTCAGCGTAGTTGATTTCCAGATAGAAAATATATTTTTGAGAAAGACACTCTCCCACAGCCCTCAGGGCAAGGGTTTGAAGTTATGGCCTGGGGGCATAAAAGGTTTTTATAGAAGGCGTTGTCGTAGAAACTTCTAAACAGGCTCATTCGATTGGAAATTCAAAGGGCTAGTACCCTATTTAATAGTGGAAAGTGATTGGAGGGCAACTAGCCCCCCCCTCCCATCATTCCTCCAAATACATCCAATCAAAATTTTGAGATAGCCGTTTTTTTCAGCGTAGCTGATTTCCAGATAGAAAATGTGTGTTTGAGGTGGACACTCCCCCACAACCCTCAAGGCAAGGGTTTTAAGTTATACAATGAGGGTGTGTAAGGTTCTTATAGAAGGTGTTGTCATAGAAACTTCAAAACAGGCGCATTCGATTGGAAATTCAAAGGGCTAGTGCCCTTTTTAATAGTCGAAAGTGATTGGAGGGCAACTAGCCCCCTCCACGCCCATAATTACCCCAAACACATCCAATCTAAATTTTGAGATAGCCATTTTCTTCAGCATAGCTGTTTTACAGATCGAAAATATGTTTTTGAGGAGGACACTCCCTCACAACCCTCAGGGCAAGGGTTTTAATTTATGGCTTGGGGGCATATAAGGTTTATATAGAAGGCGTTGTCGTAGAAACTTCAAAACAGGCTCATTCGATTGGAAATTCAAAGGGCTAGTACTCTATTAATAGTCGAAAGTGATTGGAGGGCAAATAGCCCCCCCACCCCATTATTACCCCAAACAAATCCAATCATAATTTTGAGATAGTCATTTTGTTCAACGTAGTTTTAAGTTCTGGAAATTAGGTCTTTGAGGATGACTACCTCCTCACAGCCCTCAGGAAAAGGGTTGTAAGTTATGCCCTGGGGGCATATAAAGTTTTCATGGAACGTGTTGTCGTAGAAACTTCAACAAGGGCTCATTTGATTAGAAATTGTAATGACTTGTGCCTTTTTAATAGTCTAAAGTAATTGGAAGGCAATTGGAAGGCCCCTTCCACGCCAACCATTACTCCATACACATCCAGACAAAATTTGAGATAGTCATTTTGTTCCAAATAGTTAAAGTTCGGAATATCATAGCTTGGAGCCAAGCACTCCCCCCAGAGTCTCCGGGGTAGCGATTGTAAGATGTACCTTGGGGGCATATAAGTTTTTATTGAAATCTTTTTCGTAAAAATTTGAAAAAGGGCTCATTCGATTGGACTCTAGTGCCCTTTTTAACAGTTGAAAGTGATTTAAGGGAAACTAGCCCCCCTCTCTCGCCCACCTTTTCCCCAAACACATCCATTCAAAATTTTTAGATAGCCATTTTATTCAGTGTTTTGTAATTCCAGATAGAAACTATGTTTTTGAGGAGGACCCCCCCCCAGAGCCCTCAGGATAAGGGTTGTAAGTTATGCCCTAGGGGCATATAAGGCTTTTACTGAACGCGTCGTCGTAGAAACTTCAAAAATGACTCATTCGATTGGAAATTGAAATAGCTAGTTCCCTTTATAATAGTCGAAAGTGATTGGAAGGCAGCAAACACCCCTTCGACGCCCACCATTTCCCCAAACATATCCGATCAAAATTTTGAGATATTAATTTTGTTCAACGTAGTCGAAAGCTCTGTAAATTAGGTCTTTTAGGATAAAAACCCCGTCAGAGCTTTCAGTGCAAGGGTTATAATTTGTGCCCTGGGGACATATAAGGTTTATATAGAAAGTTGTTGTAGAAATTTCAAAAGGGGCTCATTTGATTGGAAATTGAAATTGCCCTTTTTAATAGTGGTAAGTGAGTGAAGAGTGATTAACCCCACTCTTACGCCCACCATTTCCCCAAACACATTCAATCAAAGCTTAGAGATAGCCATTTTGTTCAACATAGTTGAAAGTTCTGGAAATAATGTATTTAAGGATGACAAACCCCCGAGAGTCCCCAGGGCAAAGGTTTTAAGTTATGCCCAAGGGGCATATAAGGTTTTTAATGATAGAGTTGTCGTAAAAACTTCAAAAGGGGCTAATTCAATTGGAAATTGAGAGGAATATTGCCCTTTTTAATAGTTGAAAGTGATTGGACGGTAACTAACCCCTCTCTTACGCCCACCATTCCCCCAAACACATCCAATTAAAATTTTCAGATAGCCATTTTGTTCATCATAGTAGAAAGTTTTCGAAGTTAGGTCTGTCAGGATGACAACCCCCCACCCACCCCTCAGAGCGAGGGTTGTAAGTTATTCCTTTGGGGCATATAAGGTTTTTATTGAAAGCGTTGTCGTGTATTATTTATTTTATTTTATTTTTTTGGTCTATCTTTTAGACCAGGGCGCTTCATATTGAACGAGTTGTTGTAGAAACTTCAAAAGGGGCTTTTTCGATTGGAAATTGAAAGGGCTAGTGGCTTTTTTAATAGTTGAAAGTGATTGGAGAAAGACTAACGCCCCTCTCACACCCACCATTTTCCCAGACACATCCATTCAAAATTTTGAGATAGCCATTTTGTGTAACGTAGTTGAAAGTTCTGGAAATTAGGTCTTAGAGGATGACAACCACCCTCACAGCCCTTAGGGTAAGAGTTGTAATTTATGCCCTGGGGCCATATAAGGTGTTTATATGAAGTGTTGTCGTAGAAACTCGAAAAATGCTTATTCGATTGGAATTCGAAAGGCCTAGTGCCCTTTTTAATAGTCGAAAATAATTGGAAAGCTTGACACTTTTATAGTAAAGATCGATGTGGGTATAATATATTTTTTTTTTTTGTTGTAATTGTTGTTTAGACCAGGACGCTTTGTATCGAAGGAGTTGCTACAGATATTTCGGAAAAGGTTCATTTGATTGAATGCAGAAAGGGCTGATGCACATTTTAGCAGTCAACAGAGATTGAGGAAAAACTAGTCTCTCTTAGTAGCTCACCTACTTATTTGCAAATATGTTTAGAAACTAAATGTTTCTATAAGATTAAATCAAAATTCACTGTGTTAATGCTAATTCCCAATAAGGCATCTCAGCTGTATCCAAAGAACGACTGAGGGTATTATGTTCAAACTTTCGGGGCTGCTTCTGCTCTTAAGATTTAACCAAATCAAAATAGTGTAACTGTATCCTAGATATCAAAGAAAGTAAACAGATTTTTTGTGAATGGTATCAAGTTTTCAAATTCAGGTCAATTAGAGGAGGTATGAAACTAAATCAAGCAGTACTATTTGTGTTCAGAGTTTAAAAAGGGTTTATGTCGTTAAAAACTGCTTAAAATTTGTCTCCAGCATACAAATAGCATGCCAAACTATAAAGTCGTAAAAAACGAAAAGATTTATAGTATTATTTTCTTTCTTCCTGAAAAGACTATGTCAATATAAAACGAACAGAACTTAATTAATAAAACTTTTTCCACAAAATAAGTTTTTCAAAGAAAATTAAAGAACTCCATTAAACAAAAATGAAAAAAAAATAAAATCAAATTATCTACCAAGCGTGAAACTACCACAAATCATTATCGATAAATAAATGAAACCCAAAACGAACAGATATTGCAATAAATAACCCAGTCAAACTTAAAACGAGCAGAAATTAACATAATTTGGGCTTAAAACCCCTATGGCTTCCCAAGGCCAGAACATAATTTGCACTTTACTGAAAAAATACAAATGAATGTGCGTTGTCAGTTTAATATACATATACTGATATTTAGCAAACAAATTCTTAATGTTTTTTTATTAATTAAAGTTATAAAATTAAAAACATTTATATTTTTTTCAGTAAAGTGAAAATGATGTTCTGGCCTTGGGAGGGCATAGAGTTTTTGAGCCCAACTTATGTTAATTTCTGCTCGTTTTGAGTTTGACTCGGTTATTTGTTGTACTTTCTGTTCGTTTTGGGTTTCGTTTATTTATCGATGCTGATTTGTGGTAGTTTCACGCTTGGTAGATTATTTGATTTTATTTTTGCTCATTTTTTGTTTAATGGAGTTCTATACTTTTCTTTGAAAAACTTATTTTGTGGAAAAAGTTTTTTTAATTAATGTCTTTAAAAGGATGAAGTAAAGTGCAACTTGATTCCTGATTGGTTCCACCTCTTCCCGATTCCCTTCTCTTTTTTAGACAACCTCCTTGTTCTCTTTTTCAGCCTTCTTTTTTTGGCAATGTTTCTTCAAACTAAAAAAAATTCAAAGAAAATAATTTTTCACACGACCTCTTTTCCACACCACCCAGGAGGTAGAGGTCAAGGCGCATTTTTTTAAATAGAGGTATCGCCGTTAGCCACTAATTATCTGATTAATTTTCATTAAAAACAATTATTGACAATTCCAAAAATTGTTTTGAAATGAAAATTAAATGAAAAATATTCTTATTAAGCCAAATTTAATGAATGTATATTTAAAAAAAAAATATTTAGTATGGTCCACTAAGCCTCCTTTAGAGCCCGTGGCTTACATTTATAAAATTCACATATATTGTGCATCATATTAAAAACAAAACCCTCTTTTCCATACCATCCAAAAGGTAGAGATCTAGGTACGTTTTTTTTAGAGGTTTCGGCGGTTTCTTTTACTCGTTAATATTAGGAAAATATTACAAGCAAGTATATAGTGCAAGCAAGTGAGAAACTAGTAGCCAACTTACTAGTTGTCTACTATAGCCCCTAATCCTCTCTTTGGTTTTTATTAATTATATTTACTCAAATTTAATATATATACATTTTGAAAAAGTATTGAGTATCTTCCGCTAAGTTTCCCAGAGCCCAAGTTTTCCCGTATGAAGTAAGTTTAAGGGGCAAGTTTATTTCTGAAATAGTTTAAATAAAACACGTAACAATCAGTGCAATTTTGATAAGACATTCCAGTGTTCGAACTTTTTTAGATATTTTAAATGGCAGATCCGTAATATAGACCAAAATATATTGAGTCTTATAGCAGTAAGATTTTTGAATATGTATTAAAATTCCTGTTCACTGAAAAAGCATTGGGTATCATCCATGGGCGCCCATATGGGGGGCAGAGGGGGGCACCAGCCCCCCCTGGCTGAATGATGCTGCCTTATATTTTATATTTTTGTTTTGAGATTTCTATTATACAGCATTGGATGTTACGATTAGACCAGGTAAGCCCCCCTCCTGAAATTCAGCTTATGGGCGCTCATGGTATCATCCACTAAGCATACATCAAAACCCTATTTATCAGTAATAATAATTATTATTGTTAGCAGCAATTCTTATTAATATTTGTCTCTTAAACGTTGTAGTTGATTTACCTTGAAAGGTATACAGATAATTTTGTCATATCTATAATACTGACTACTTGATTTTCATTGATGATTGATGGGAATGCATGGTTGTGTTCTTACAAAACATAAAATAATTCTTAAAAATCAGGAAAGGCTTTTAAAACATATAAAATACTTCTAACATATGAAATACTTCTTAAAAAACACAAAGAATCTTACAATAGTGTTCATAGGAAATAATACTTGTAAAAAAATACCCATTACGTCCACATCTTCTTTTTTAAGAAAATAAACATAGAATCTTAAACAAGCTTCTTTTGCATACCAAAAGCAGTTTGTCACATTCAGAATATCATAGGCAGTGTGCTAGGGCTGTCTTAGTAAAGAACTACTTGTGCACAACGCGTTGTTTTTTGGTTCTTAACACCCAGGCGTTTCGTATCGAAAGACTTGTTACAGAAACTTCAAAAAGGGCTTATTTGAATGGAAATTGGAGTGGCTAGTGCCCTTTTTAATAGTTGAAAGTGATTTGAGGGCAACTAGCCCTCTCCCACGCCCATCATTCCCCCAAACCCATCCAATCAAACTTTAGAGACAGACATTGTGTTAAGGGTAGCTGATTTCCAGTCAAAAAAGTTTTTGCTGATGAGGATAAACCCCGCCAACCCTCAGGGAAAGGTTTTAGAGTTATGCCCTGGAGGCATATTAGGTTTTTAAGAAAGGAGCCGTTGCAGAAAATTAAAAGAATACTAATTTGGCTAGAATTTAATAGAGCTGGAACCGTATTTAATAATCGAATATAACTGGAAGACAACTAGTCCCCCCCATGCCCATCATTCCCCCAAATTTATCCACTCGAAGTTATCATATCGCCATTTTTGTTCAGCGTCGTTGATTCCCAGATATAAAATATGTTTTTGAGGAGGCCACTCCCCACAACCCTCGGGGCAAGGGGTTTAAGCTATGCCCGGGGGGCAAAAAGGCTATCTACAGAAGGTGTTGTCGTAGAAACTTCAAAAAAGGATCATTCGATTGGAAATTCGAAGGGATAGTACCCTTTTTAATAGTCGAAAGTGATTGGAGGGCATCTAGCCCCCCTCCCACGTCCATCATTTTCTCAAATACATCCAATCAAAATTTTGAGATAGCCATTTTGTTCAGCGTAGTTGATTTCCAGATAGAAATAATATTTTTGAGGAGGACACTCCCCCAAAACCCTCAGGGCAATGGTTAAAAGTTATGCCCTGGGGGTATATGAGGTTTTATAGAAGGTGTTGTAGTAGAAACTTCAAAACAGGTTCATTTGATTGGAAATTCAAAGGGCTAGTACCCTTTTTAATAGTTGAAAGGGATTGGAGGGCAACTAGCCCCCCCCACGCCCATTATTCCCCCCAGCACATCCAGTCAAAATTTTGAGATAGCCATTTTGTTCAGCGTAGTTAATTTCCAGATAGAAAATATATTTTTGAGGAGGAAACTCCCCCATAACCCTCAGGGCAAGGGTTTTAACTTATGCCCTTGGGGCATATAAGGTTTTTACAGAAGGCGTTGTCATACAAACTTCAAAAAAGGCTCATTCGATTGAAAATTCAAAGGGCTAGTACACTTTTTAATAGTCGAAAGTGATTGGAGGGCATCTAGCCCCCCACCCACGTCCATCATTTTCTCAAATACATCCAATCAAAATTTTGAGATAGCCATTTTGTTCAGCGTAGTTGATTTCCATGATAGAAATAATATTTTTGAGGAGGACACTCCCCCAAAACCCTCAGGGCAATGGTTAAAAGTTATGCCCTGGGGGTCTATAAGGTTTTAAAAGAAGGTGTTGTCGTAGAAACTTCAAAACAGGCTCATTTGATCTGAAATTCAAAGGGCTAGTACCCTTTTTAATAGTCGAAAGGGATTGGAGGGCAACTCGCCCCCCCCCACGCCCATTTTTCCCCCAAACACATTCAGTCAAAATTTTGAGATAGTCATTTTGTTCAGCGTAGTTAATTTCCAGATAGAAAATATGTTTTTGAGGAGGAAACTCCCCCAAAACCCTCAGGGCAAAGGTTTTAAGTTATGCCCTGGGGGCATATAAGGTTTTTATAGAAGGCGTTGTCGTAGAACCTTCAAAACAGGCTCATTCGATTGGGAATTCAAAGGGCTAGTGCCCTTTTTAATAGTCGAAAGTTATTGGAGGGCAACTATCCCCCCCCACGCCCATCATTCCCCCAAACACATCCAATAAAAATTTTGAGATAGCCATTTTGCTCAGTGTAGTTGTTTTCCAGATAGAAAATATGTTTTTGAGGAGGACACTCCCCCACAACCCTGGGGACAAGGGTTGGGATTTACGGCCTGGGGTAATATAATGTTTTTATAGAAGGCGTTGACGTAGAAACTTCAAAATAGGCTGTAACGATTTGAAATTAAAGCGACCGTGCCCTTGTACATGTTTGAAAGCGATAGGAAGGCAACTAGCCCCCCCACGCCCATCATTCCCCCAAACACATCCAATAAAAATTTTGAATTAGCTATTTTGTTCAGCTTACTTGATTTCCAGATAGAAAATATGTTTTTGAGGAGGACACTCCCCCACATCCCTCAGGGCAAGGGTTTTAAGTTATGCCCTGGAAGTATATAAGGTTTTCAAAGAAGGTATTGTCGTAGAAACTTCAATAAAAGCTCATTCGACAGGAAATTCAAAGGGCTAGTGCCCTTTTTAATAGTCGAAAGTGATTGGAGGGCAACTAGCCCCCCTCCACACCCATCATTCCCCCAAACACATCCAATCAAAAATTTGAGATAGCCATTTTGTTCAGCGTAGTTGATTTCAAGGGAGAAAATATATTTTTGAGGAGGATACTCCCCCACAACTCTCAGGGCAAGGGTTTTAAGTTATGCCAAGGGGGCATATAATGTTTCTATAGAAGGCGTTGTCGTAGAAACTTCAAAAAAAGCTCATTCGATTGGAAATTTAAAGGGCTAGAGCCCTTTTTAATAGTCGAAAGTGGTTAGTAATATTTGTTGTTGTTGTTTAGACCAGGGCACTTCGTATCGAAGGAGATTTCGTGGGAACTTCGAAAGGGACTCATTCGATAGAAAATAGAAAGTGTTGATGCCCTTTTTAATAGTCGAAAGTGATTGGAGGTCAACTAATCCCCCTTCCACTCCCACCCATTTGCCCATTATGTTTGAAAACTAAATGTTGCCTTTAGATTAAATCAAAATGCACTGTGATAATGCTAATTCCAAATAAGACATCTCAGCAGTATCCCAAGGACGACTGAGGGTATTATGATCAAACTTTCGAGGCTACTTCTACTCTTAAAATTTAACCAAATCAAAATAGTGTAAGTGTATCAAAGCTATCAAAGAAAGTAAACAAATTTTTTTGCGAATGGTATCAAGTTTTCCATTTCAGGCCAACTAGAGGAGGTATGAAGTAAAATTAAACAGTATTATCAGTGTCCAGGATTTTAAAAGGGTACATGTTGTTTAAACTGGCAGAACATTTTTCCATCATGCGAATAGCAGGCAAAACTACAAATTCTTGAAAAACAAAAAGATTTAAAATGTTATTTTTTTCACCAAAAAAGACTATGTCAATATAAAACGGACAGAAATTAATTAAAAAAACTTTTTCCACAAAATAAGTTTTTCAAAGAAAAGTAAAGAACTCCATTAAACAAAAAATGAGCAAAAATAAAATCAAATAATCTACCAAGCTCGAAACTACCACAAATCAGCATCGATAAATAAATAAAACCCAAAACGAACAGAAATTACAACAGACAACCAACCCAAACTCAAAACGAGTAGAAATTAACATAAATTGGGCGCAAAACCCCTATGGCTTCCCAAAGCCAGAACAAAATTTGCACTTTACTGAAAAAAATATAAATGCTTTTACTTTTATAACTTTAATCAATCAAATAATTTTAACATTTTGATTGCTAAATATCAGTATATGTGTATTAAACTGACAATGCACATTCATTTGTATTTTTTCAGTAAAGTGCAAATTTTGTTCTGGCCTTGGGGAGGCATAGGGGTTTTGCGCCCAAATTATGTTAATTTCTGCTCGTTTTGAGTTTGACTCGGTTATTTTTTTAATTTCTGTTCGAATTTCTGTGAGTTTCATTTATTTATCGATGCTGATTTCTGGTAGTTTCGAGCTTGGTAGATTATTTGATTTTATTTTTGCTCATTCTTTGTTTAATGGAGTTCTTTACTTTTCTGTGAAAAACTTTTTTTTTTGAAAAAGTTTTTTTAATTAATTTAAGTGATCAAAAATGAAAGAAATTTGGAGACTTAAGGTCTTCAGGGTCCTGGAGTGTGTTTGTAACGTTAAGTTACAGAAATTAGGAATTATTAAAGAAGAGGAAGGGACATGGGCGCCCATAATCTGAATTCCAGGAGGGCTTACCTGGTCTAATTAGCATTTTTAATGCTATATAATAGAAATCTCAAAAAATAAAAATAAAAAATAAGGCAACATCATTCAGCCAGGAGGGGGTTGGCACCCCCCCCCCACTTATGGGCACCCATGGGAGGAGACGTTAGGTACCAAGAAATTAATCAAAACTATGTCTTTACTTACGGAGTTATAAAATGTAAAACAACTGATAAGCTATAGTTAGGGACCCAGCCAACGAAATTCTAACATCACAGGCTTCAACGAACAAAAGAAGGTTTGAGGAATTTATCAGGGAATTCATCAGCTTGCATTCCAGATTGCAAGCTGATAATAAGATTGCTTACAATGTTCCACAAACGCCCCCTCTGTAGGAGGCAACGCTTTCAGCTCCTTCTTACGAGGGTACAAGTGTACTCACAAATCACTGAGGATAAACTGATTAGGATCCCTTCCACAGGGGCGAATCTCCAGCATTTTTACTGGGGGGGGGCAAGAGTGGTCCATATCTGGATAGTCAAAGGGCATGGGATGTATAATATTTGTTTCTACATTAGTGGGGGGGGGCAACTGGCCCCCCCCCCTTATCACCCTTATACGACGCCCCTGCCCTTCCATAAGCACTGATTATCAGCTTTCTTGCAACGTCTTAGAAGGAGAACATACTGGCCTCCGTGAAATTTTCATCTCTCAACTTCTGCATTGCACACTGAATCTCCATGTACAGACCACTTTTCTCGGCGGACTCTAAGAATGTTCGTTTTCCTTTGGAGAAAAAGTAACTCGTTGTGTCACACCCCGAAATGCAGTGAATGAACGCTAGGTATGAGCAACACTTGCTTCTCCGCTCTCTGGAACAAAATATCAATGGGGACATAATAATTTGGCAACTTCAGGAGGAGTTGAGGCACAAGATTCTTCCCAGAAAAAATGCTAAGGAGACGAGGGAATTTGTTCACTAGCATCACAGCTACATCAGTATCATTAGCAAATATGGTCACCCTTTCAAAGCCGTTTCTGAAGCAAAAGGCAACATGCAGAGCCATTCTGGTGTCCGCTTCCTCATATGTGCTACACAGAAATTCCTCGAAACTGAGCGAATAAACATCATGACTTAAACATACAGCTCTCATCCTGTCTTCAAATCCTCCAGACAGCCATACACGCAAGGTGCCGGTAGTACTTAAGCTGCTTATATAGTCAAATCTATTTCATTCCCATCTCTCATAAATTGCTCTCATCAATTTTCTTTACTCTTTGTATTTGCAACAATCTTTGTCCAGTTTCCAATTTTTGAGTTCATCAAGAAAAATTACACTGTTGAGCAGCGGCCACGTAACTGGTGAGACCAACTGCAGTCCTTAAGAGGTGTAGTGCCACCATTTGGATCAGTGTGTTGAAGCAGTCCGTTCTATCTGTCACCCGCGATATGAATTTCACATGTTGTTTCAGCCACCCCTTTTAACACGGCTTTAAGCAACCGCAAGGCATAGATTTCGACGGTTTCACGTTCAGCTGGTGGCTTTTGGCAAATCAGTGGCAAAAAGTCGATAACAAAAGCTTCAAACTCATACAAGCAACGCTCCTCTTCGAAGTTTGGGTTTTCAGGCCATTCACGCAAGCCACTGACCTCTTTTAGAAATGTGCTGCACGGTAGACTTAACACCACTCGAAAGCGCATCCCTGTTTATATACTTTGCTACAGCTTTAAGTCCTCGTTCCTCAGCTGCAAGTAAGGGGCTCGAAAACGATGAACTGGCCTGCTCATTGGTTGTCACATTCATAAGGATTTCTTCAGTTGTAGTAAAGGGGCCCTTCCGTAATATTTCCGCTAGGTGCATAAGTGTAGCGCAAAGGGAATGTCCAAGCGTTGAAGGATCTGGGTTATAATGGATGTGTTAGGGAGGGGGGGAGGGAAGAGAACTTAAAAAAAAGTTAGTGTTGTACAGAGTATAGCTTTTTCAAGCTAATGTCGATCAGTTGAAGAAAACAACGCTGCATTTTTCAAGTCTTGTTGAAGAAAGTATTTAATTTGCCAAAATTTGAATACTTGAATAAGAAGAATGGCAAGGAACACGGTAAAAAATTAAAAGAGTTTGAGTTTAAGAGAGATGGTTAAAACCTACTTCCCACAAAATCTCAAGGACACAGCCAACACAAATTTTAGCATTATATCAAAAAAAACTAAATCTATATACCTATCAATGGCTAACCCTCTGTTATCTCTATCCACCACAATTTTGCAATGGAATGTGAGATCCTTAAATGATTTTAAACTTACTTCTCTCACAACATAGATATACTATGCCTCCAAGAAACCCATTTAAACTCATCAGTTAATCTCAAAGTTCCTGGTCATGTCCTAAGAAAAGATAGGTCTTCCAATAGAATTGGTGGTGGAGTTGCCATTCTTGTAAGATCACACCTCAAATAGTGCTGGCAAATACATAGAGGAATTGGTAAATTTGTACCAAATCATATTATTGACTCATGAATAAAGTGAATAGCCTATACCACTCAATGCCTTTTTTATGCTCTTTCCAAATATAATAGGCTGCTCATTTTTGTTGGAAATGAATTTTACTCCCACCCCTATATATACCAATTCAGGGTATATATTTGCAGATTAGGGGGGGGGGTTGTTTGCAAATTTTAATTCTGATGTAAATTGGAGGTAAGTTTAAACTTTACCCCCACCCCCCAAATTTGCAAATAGCCTATACCCTAAACTGGTATATAGGGGTGGGGGTACAATTCATTTCCAACAAAATGATTATTATATTTGAAAATAGCATAAAAAAGGCATCAATTGGTATATTCACTTTATTCTTAAGTCAATAATATGATTGGTAAAAATTTACCAAGGAATTCCTCACCAATTTTACCAATATAGTACTAGTGACTCTAGACATCTAAATACCTACTTCAATAAAAGAAGTGGGAGCTATTCAGGTATAGTTCTACCAAATCATATTATTGAGTTAGGACTGAAGTGAATACACCATTTGATGCCTTTTTTTATGCTGATTACAAATATAATAATCATTTCTATTGGAAATGATTTTCAGCCCCCTATACATGCCAATTCAGGGTTAGGCTAGGTTAGGTATATATAGGGGGGGGGGGCTGAAATTCATTTCCAACATAAATGATTATTGTATTCATAATCAGCATAAAAAAAGGCATCGAATGGTGTATTCACTTTATTCCTAACTCAATAATATGACTTGGTAGAACTTTACCGCTATTCAATTATTGATCTTCAATTAGTCTCATCAAATTTAATAAATAAAATTACTGCCAACAGAATTGACAACCTCCTAAGCAACCACTTTGCCATATGCACAAAGATTGGTGACCCAGCCATCATTGAAAACTTCATTCCCCACTATGTGTGGCAAAAAGCAGATTGGCTAAATTTCTCCCATAGTCTCTCAGACCACAACTACTCTGCACTGTCCACTAACCAAAACCAGCTCTCTAAAAATATCACATCACTACTTCTTGATGCTGCAAAACTTACCATACCCCAGTCCCAATGCCCAAAAACATTGAAGAATAATAAACCCCCTAAGCCATGGTGGACAGCCTCTTGCCAAGAAGCTTGGCACAATTAAAGGAATGCCATCAGATCCTTTAAGAGAAATCCATCCACTGGAAAATATATAACAAAACTACATGCAGAGGCAAAACTTAAGAGAACAATCAAACTTGCAAAAGAAGAGGCATGCTAAAACTTGCTCTTGTCAGTGTCATGTGAAATGCAAGAGTCAAAGATCTATAAATTCCTAGACAAGATGTGTGGCAAATTCTCCAAACAGAACGCCTTCCATTACCAGCTAACTCTAAATGGTCAGCAGCTGGAAACTAATAAAGAAAAAGCTGATTTTTTTTAGAAGAAATTCAAAAATACCTCTCATAATTCACCTCAGATCAGTCTAACACCCCATTTTGATTTGCCTTGGTCCCAGTATCTACTCCAACATTTTACAATGATTGAGCTAGATAAAGCAATCAATTCAATTAAACCCAAAACATCTTGTAGCCATGACCAGATCTATCCATCTTTGCTCCAACACCTTCCAATTGACTTTAAAAAAACACTTATCTCTCTTCAACAATGCTTGGAGTAATTCCTTCTTCCCATCCACCTGGAAAACATCACTCATTGTCCCTATAAATAACAAGCTTGTTGCACAAAACAATTATAAAAAAGTCTATAACAATGTCAATGACATAACAAAAACATACAGTAACTGAAAAACATTGGAAAAACAATAGGCTATTACTGAAACATACAATAACATACCAACTTAACTGAAACATATCTGTTAATAATTGAAACCTACGAAAAAGTAAACTTACAAAATAACTGTCACACTTTCACAAATCAGGTAATATAAACGTAAAAATAATCTCAAATTGGATTGTGATAGGACCTAGCATAGAAATCTGTAGAGGCTAAACTACTTTTGAAAGACTTGACTATGGTACTTGCAACTATTAAACCAAAATAAACCCAAAGATGACCCCAACTCTTTCAGACCCATTATGATTACCCCAGTTCTGGGAAAATTATATGAGAAGATAATTCACTCCCAATTGTTTTGGTTTGTTGAGTTTAACCACCTCATCTCACATACCCAAACAGCCTTTAGGAAATATCATTCTTCCACTGACACATTTGTTTGCTTAACCAATGCCATATCTGAGTGTCTGAAAGATAACCAAATAATAGTTGCTGCCTTCTTGGACTTCCAAAATGCATATGATAATATCCAACATCCACTCCAACTGCAAAAATTATCAAAATGGGTTTTCTGCTTCCCCTTAGTGAATTCTTTAAAAGTTACCTATCCAAATGCTCTTTTGTTCTCCAAGTAAATTCCTACATCTCTTCTAAAAAGTCTGTCTCCAAAGGCCTTCCTCAAGGTGCTGTCCACAGCTGTCTCCTGTTTTTGTTATATTTATGGGATCTGAATTTACCCTATACAAATATTCAGTTTGCAGATGATATAGTCTACCTCAAAAAAGTTTGAACTGGCCCAATCTAAGTTACAAAAGTTGCTTTATGCCTTTGAACATTTCTCCAACAATTCATGCCTACCCACTGCCCCTTCAAAATCAGCTATAGTACAGTTCCATAATAAGAGAAACCCTCAATCTGCCCTATTAACCCTAAATGGTGTTGTCATCCAAGAGCAACAACATGTCAAATATCTAGGCCTCACTCTAGACCAAAAACTAATTTTCAGGCTCCATATTGAAAATGTGAGGATAAAATACCCAGAAAAATGCACATCTTACAAAGGCTACTTAATATGCCTTGGGGTTGCCATGAAAAAACTCTAATAAATTTCTATAAGACTTATATCAGATCTCAGATTAATTATGGACTAATTGTCTACAGCCCATGCTTAAAAACCCTATTATGTAGTCTAGAGACTGTCCAAAATACTATGATCCATGCTATACTTTGCCTCAGGAATCACACCAAAACCAACTTCCTCCTCAGTGAAAGGGGTCTCAGCTCTATTGCTACACATAGAGAAAACCTACTTGCCCACTACTTTACAAAAATTCAAGGTAATAGCTCCCATAGATTACATGATTGGCTAAGAAACCCTGGCGCTTTTAGGGGCCTTGCATGGGAATTTGCAACCACCCAAATGACCATCCCCATACCTTTATCTTCTTTATTTCAAATATACCCCCATATACCATCCTGGGCTAACCACTACCCAGAAGTAAACCTTTTGTTTGCACCAGCTATTAAGGCAGATCTTTTCCTTGCCTATGTAAAATCATTATTCCATGAATTTGAGTCTCAGAGATATAACCACCACCTCCCAATTTTTGTGGATGGCTCACAAACGGAATCTAGGACTGCTTGTGGAGTCTACTTTCCATCTTTATGTATAGCAGCTGCAGAAAGGCTCCAAAATTATGCGAGTATCATGACAGCCAAAATAGCTGCCATCAACATTGCATTGGAAACCATTATAAAGATGCCAAACCCTCCAAGAAACACCCCTCTTATAATTTATTTGGACTCAAAATCAGCCCTTGCCTCAATATCACCAGAGTATTCAGACAATGATATCTCTACCACTCTTGTACTATTGAACCAATTACTTAAACAAGGTATATCAACAAAATTCCAATAAATCCCAAGTCATCATGGGTGTAGGCAGCATATTGTCTAGGGGGGGCTGTCAATAGTGTGATGGAGGGCCTTTTATCAACTGCTTTTCCAACCATCTGCTTTTTCAGCCATATCTAATGTAAATTTAAAGATCTAGGGGGGGCAGCTGCCCCCCCTCCCTACGCCCATGCAAGTCATATGGGCATTAAAGGAAACCACAAGGCAGATGAAATAGCTAAATCTTCCCTTCAGCTTGGAATAATATCTGAAAGGCCTATCCCAGTAAGATATATAAACCATTGGCACCTAAAAATTTATCTAGCAAACCAAACCTTTCTCCATTTGCATCCTGGAAAGACTCAAAGATGTACCACAGAATATGATCAAATGCTACTGGTCTTAACTGTCAAACTTATTATTTCCAAAACACAACTACTCTGACAGTAACAAGCCCTCTTTGCTGCCTATGCCAAACCCATGACAAGACCATCAAACCACATTCTTTTTGGTTGCCCTGTGGCAACTCCCAACCATAAAAAAGAATGGCTAACTTTATTTGCTATATTCAAGTACCATAAGCTAACCCCTAATATTGACCAACTAACACAAATCAAACTCTTCAATCAATGGTGCTGAATTGTTCAAAGCTGTCTTTAACTGCCTTAATATAGTTGGTTTCATCAATGATATATAAATTCAATTATTAAATAATAATAGACTAATTTTTATTTTTGATTTCTCAGGATGCCCCTGACATAATCAGATAATACAAAAAAGGTTAAACGAACTTATCCGGAGCCTATAACTGACGAGAGAAGAAGAGTTTAGAAAATTGTGACCAGAATTTCTGTAGTTCTTATTGAAATTTCTTTAGAAAAAAATGCTATTTTATTTATTTATTTTATTCAATAAAGGAGGAAGCCATAGGCTTGTCGCATAACAACACAAAAAAAATAAATAAAATAACAGCTCAAACAGTAATGCAAATGCAGTAACTGCAAAACACAAAACAAGAAATAAAACAAAAAAATATTCATAAATTAAAAACAACTATGCAACAACTATATTACAGAAATTGTTTTTTGTAGAACTCAGTTTCAACAAGAGCACTCTTAAATGATTGCACTGTTTGCATAGAAACTATGGTATTGGGTAAACGGTTAATGAAGCTAGATTGACCAATATATACCCATTGGTTGATTCCTAATAGACTGAAACTCAGCTTAGGAATGCAGTGGGGTCCACTTTATTTAACCTAGGTCTTCCTAGACTAGGCTACTTAGGTTAGCATAAGCTTAAAATGTAGGTTCACAGATAGTACTATTGGCAAATTTGTATAATAGCCTATTGGGCTGTTGAAAAGGAAACATGTTAATCAGAGCTGTTCAAGTGGGGGGGGGGCAGTCAAACTTCCCCAGGTGCTGTGGCTGGGGGTCTACCCACTTTGATCAAATTTTTCATTTTCAGCTTATTTTGCTTATATGTGAGTTAGGAGGAATGTACTGTAATTTTTTCCTGTTCATCACCCACCCTAGGAATGGCTATTTTGCCATGTATCACTTTATATCAACCTGTGTAGGCTACCAATAGATTGAATCAACTCTAACAAAATCAAGAAACAGAAAAACTCATGGGAAGCATATAATTTGGGCTATATATTTGCACATTAGGGGGTTGGGGGTAAAGTAGGCTACAGTAGAATTCCAGTCAAAATGTGTTAACTACTTTTTTTCTGCACATAATGAAATAAGAATTGTTTTCTTAACATGTTTCCTTCTCAACAGTTCTAAGGTTTTACTTGTAAATTTATAGTTGTTTAGTATAATTTCTGATGAATATGAAGGGGAAGGTGCATTAATCTATGAGGGGAGGGGGGGGGGAGCAAAGTGATGCCCTTTTGGAAATGAGATAATTAGCCTTGAATATTTATAAGGTTTTAGTCTACAGTTGGGCCCACTCCAAAGGAAACATCATTAAATCCTGAAAACAACTTATGAAAATCCTAAAACACTTACATATATATATATTTGTAAAAGCAGTTCGTTTTGCTTTAACCCCACCCTCTAATGTGCAAATGTATTGCCTAACCTGAATCAGATTATATGCCTTTTGTATACTCTTTCCAAATTCAATAATCATTTCTAGGGAAAATTCCATTTTGAGCCCCTGGGGCTCGAAACAGCCAACAGTAACCAAGAATTTCAAAATGTGTTTCTAAAAAACTGTGTAGTGAGAAAGTATTGCCATTTGTAGATGATTCAGGATTGGTAATTATTATCATTAGTCTTAGTAGTAAAATTTTATTTTGAAAACAAATTTGCTGTAATTTTAAAAAGAGTCCAAAATCCCTCAAAAAAGGCATTACAGTAAAACAAAAAGTACACCATTGGATTTATGGTTTTCACTGTTGCAAAACTATAAATACAATATTTACACCCCCTACATTGAAAAACAATGAAAATCATATTTTTGCATAGGTATCATTGTAACATACTCACTTATATACTCACTTTAGTTGCAGCCAAATATGATTATAATTATAAATATTATAATTTTGTTGGGTGCTGTTTGGAGGTTTGGTGGTTTTTGGGTCTGTTAAGTTGAGCTCTAATTATGATTTTTTTTTCTTTTTTATCTTGTTTTTTTTTGGTTTATTGATTTATTAGGAGGGTTTTCTCCTGCACAAGCATGCTTCAGGGAATCAATGATGTATACTTTATTTTTAAAAAAACCCAGTGTTTCTTTATCATTCCTAAAAGCCCATTACTTTAATTTACTCCCCACCCAATAAACAAATATATAGCCCTAATTATATATAGGCCTTCTCTCTGGAAATTAATAGTTCTAGTACCCTTTTTAAGTGACCCAAAAAATTGGAGGGCAACTAGACCCCCCCCCCCCCCCACAGACACACAGTCTTTTTTTCTCCAAAGTTGTCCAATTAAAATTTTGAGATAATTATTTTGTTCAGCATAGTAGGAAGATGCAATAACTATTACCTAAGGGGTAACATGACCCCCCCCCAAAGTCTGTGGGGAGAGGCCTGTGATCTATGAAAATTGCCTGTTGTTTATGTATCATATTTGTGATTGAGAAGTATACAAACATTTTTTTTTGGTGGGGGGGGGTTGTGCTTGGGGTGGCTTTTCATAGGAAGATTTTCTGGAGGGGACTTTTCCAGGGGAAATTTTACACTTTGGGGATTTGACCGAATTCCTGTACAAAATTATTTTAATTTGTTTTACTTTCGCTTTGCCAACTCAATTTTGCATATGAAGATTTTCCGGGGGAATTATCTAGGGGCTTTTTTCAGCATTTTTAGATTTCCTGGAAATTTTTTTTCATGGAATAGGGGAATTCCAGAATGATCGAGAAAATAATTAAAAATTAAAGTCTCTTTCAAATGAAAGTATGCTAAGGAGAATTTTTCAGGCTGAATTGGACAAGCTTTGCTTTCTAGGGGAGGAAGGAATAATTTTTTGTTGATATGTTTTTTTTTTCAATAAATCTTTCTTTCTTAAAAAAAAAAAAAAAAATTGTCTGCAAGAAATTTTACAGGAGGGATTTTCAGTGAGGATAAAACTGACCAGAGGGACTTTTATGGGGGGGGGGGTGTATTTTACAAGGGAGGAAATTTTCATGGAGGAGTTTCCTGTGAGGGGGGGATTTTTCATGGAGGGTGAACCAAATTTAGCAGCATAATTTAAAAAACAATCTGATATTAAATATTTTTTTTTTAACTGAAAGAAAGGAGCAACATCAAAACTCAAACCAAACAAAAATTATTCTGTATATTGATATTCAGTAATATTCTGTATATTCTGTATATGAAGGGCTTGTCCTTCTCCCCAATACCTTGCTCTTTACACTATTAATTAAAAAAACTTTTTCCATAGAATAAGTTTTTCAAAGAAAAGTAAAGAACTCCATTAATCAAAAATGAGCAAAAATAAAATCATTTAATCTACCAAGTGTGAAACTACCACAAATCACCATTGATAAATAAATGAAACCCAAAACGAACAGAAATTACGATAAATAACCGAGTCATGGCCAGAACAAAATTTGCACTTTGCTGAAAAAAAAATAAAATTTTTTACTTTTATAACATTAATAAAACAAAAAATATTAACATTTGATTACTAAATATCAGATATGTATATTAAACTGACAATGAATATTCATTTGTATTTTCTCAGTAAAGTGCAAATTTTGTTCTGGCCTTGGGAAGGCATAGGGGTTTTGCGCCCAATTATGTTAATTTCTGCTCGTTTTGAGGTTGACTTGGTTATTTATTGTAATTTCTGTTTGTTTTGGGTTTCATTTATTTATCGATGCTGATTTGCGGTAGCTTCACGCTGGTTAGAATATTTTAATTTATTTTCTTTCATTTTTGTTTCATGGAGTTCTTTATTTTACCTTGGAAAAGTTGGTTTGTGGAAGCACTTTTTTAATTAGTGTCTGTTCGTTTTGTATTGCCCTTTTCTTATCAGGGAAAAAGAAAATATTTCTTTAAACATTTTTGTTTTTTAAAACCTTGAAGTTTGGCCTGCTATTTGTATCCTGGAGAAACACTTTCAGCAATTTTTAACAACATACACCCTTTTAAAAATCTGGACACAAACAGTAAGGTTTAATTTCGTTTCATACCTCCTCTAATTGATCTGAAATTGAAAACTTGATACCATTTGAAAAAAAACTGTTTACTTTCTTTAATAGCTTGGATACACTTACACTATTTTGATTTGGTTGAATTTTAAGAGCAGAAGTAGCCTCAAAAGTTTGAACATAATACCCTCAGTTGTTCTTGGGATACTGCTGAGATGCCTTAGATACTGCTGAAGAAGACCAGCGTCCATCCAGCAGCTCACAAAGTTTCTACCATATGAATAGGTAGAATATCTTGTAAATAAAAATTGGATTTGAGGAAGACTAAAATCTATTCTATAAATCATATACAACAACTTTCTATATAAACCTTATATGCCCCCAGGCCATAACTTACAACCCTTGCACTGAGGGTTCTGAGGGGGTTATAATTCTTAAAGACCTAATGTCAAAATTTTTCAATTATGTTGAACAAAATGTATATTTAAAAATTTGTATTGGATGTATTTCGGGAAATGGTGGGCATGAGAGGGGCGTTAGTTGCTATCCAATCACTTTCAACTATAAAAAAGGCACTAGCCCTTTCAATTTCCAATTGAATAAGCCCTTTTGAAGTTTCTACGTCAACGCTTTCAATAAAAACTTTATATGCCCCCAGGGCATAACTTACAACCCTTGCACTGAGGGCTCTGAGGAGGTTATCATCCTAAAAGACAAAATTTCCAGAACTTTCAACTACGTAGAACAAAATGGATATCTCAAAATTTTTATTTGATGTATTGGGGAAAATGGTCGGCATGAGAGGGCCAAGTTAGTCAATATCCAATCACTTTCAACTATGAAAATAGGCACTAGCCCTTTCAATTTCCAATTGAATGGGCCCTTTTGAAGTTTCTACAACAACGCTTTCAATAAAAACTTTATATGCCCCAGGGGCATAACTTACAACCCTTGCCCTGAGGGCTGTGGGGGGAGGGGTTTTCATCCTTAAAGACCTAGTTTCCAAAACTTTCAACTACGTTGAATAAAATGGCTATCTAAAAATTTTGATCAGAAGTGTTGGGGGCAATGATGGGCGTGGGGGGGCTAGTTGCCCTCCAATCACTTTCGACTATCAAAAAGGACACTATCCCTTTGAATTTCCAATCGAATGAGTCCCTTTTGAAGTTTCTACGACAACGCCTTCTATAAAAACCTTATATGCCCCCCAGGACATAACTAAAAACCCTTGCCCTGAGGGTTGTGGGGGAGTTTCCTCCTCAAAAATATATTTTCTATCTGGAAATCAACTATGCTGAACAAAACGGCTATCTCAAAATTTTTATTGGATGTGTTTGGGGGAATGATGGGCGTGGGGGGGGGGGCTAGTTGCCCTCCAATCACTTTCGACTATTAAAAAGGGCACTAGCCCTTTGAACTTCCAATCAAATGAGCCTGTTTTGAAGTTTCTACGACAACGCTTTCTATAAAAACCGTATATGCCCCCAGGGCATAACTTAAAACCCTTGCCCTGAGGGCTCTGGGGGAGTGTCCTCCTCAAAAACATATTTTGTATCTGGAAATCAACTATGCTCAACAAAATGGCTATCTAAAAATTTTGATTGGATGTGTTTGGGGGAATGCTGGGTGTGGGGGAGGGGGGGGGGCTAGTTGCCATTCAATCAATTTCGACTATTAAAAAGGGCACTAGCCCTTTGAATTTCCAATCGAATGAGCCTTTTTTGAAATTTCTATGGCAACGCCTTCTATAAAAACATTATATGCCCCCAGGGTATAACTTAAAACTCTTGCCCTGAGGGCTCTGGGGGAGTTTCCTCCTCTAAAACATATTTTCTATCTGGAAATCAACTACGCTAAACAAAATGCCTATATTAAAATTTTTATGGGAGGTGTTTGGGGGAATGATGGGCATGGGGGGGGGGGCGAGTTGCCCTCCGATCAATTTAGACTATCGAAAAGAGCACTAGCCCTTTGAATTTCCAATCCAATGAGCCTTTTTTGAAGTTTCTACAACAACGCCTTCTATAAAAACCTTATATGCCCCCAGGGCATAACTTAAAACTCTTGCCCTGAGGGTTGTGGGGGAGTATCCTCCTCAAAAAGATATTTTCTATCTGGAAATCAACTATGTTGAACAAAATAGCTATCTCAAAATTATGATTGGATGTTTTTGGGGGAATGATGGGCATAGGGGGGGGGGGGCTAGTTGCCCTCCAATCACTTTTGACTATTAAAAAGGGTACTAGCCCTTCGAATTTCCAATTGAATGAGTCTGTTTTGAAGTTTCCACAACAACGCCTTCTATAAAAACCTCATATGCCCCTAGGGAATAACTTAAAACCCTTGCCCTGAGGGTTTTGGGGGAGTGTCCTCCTCAAAAGCATATTTTCTATCTGGAAATCAACTACTCTGAACAAAATGGCTATCTCATAATTTTGATTGGATGTGTTTGGGTAAATGATGGGCGAGAGAGGGGGGCTAGGTGCCCTCAAATCACGTCTGACTATTAAAAAGGGCACTAGACCTTTGAATTTCCAATCAAATGAGCCCTTTTTCAAGTTTCTACAACAAAGATTTCAATAAAAACTTATATGCCCCTAGGGCATAACTTATACCCCTTGCTCTGAAGACTGTTGGGGGAGTGTCCTGCTCAAAGGTATAATTTCCTGAACTTTAACTGCATGGAACAAAATGACTATCTCAAAATTTTGATTGAATGTGTTTGGGGGAATGATGGGTGAGAGAGGGGGGCTAGGTGCCCTCAAATCACTTCTGACTATTAAAAAGGGCACTAGACCTTTGAATTTCCAATCAAATGAGCCCTTTTTCAAGTTTCTACAACAAAGATTTCAATAAAACTTATATGCCCCTAGGGCATAACTTATAACCCTTGCCCTGAAGACTGTTAGGGGAATGTCCTGCTCAAAGATATAATTTCCTAACCTTTAAATGGACGGAACAAAATGGCTATCTCAAAATTTTGATTGGAAGTGTTTTCGCAAATGGTGGGCGTGGAAGGGGTGTTAGTTGCCTTTCAAATTACTTTTGACTATTAAAAAGGGCACTAGCCATTTCAATTTTTAATTTAAAGAGCCCTTTTTGAAGTTTCTACGACAATGCGTTTTATAAAAACTTTATATGCCCCCAGGGCATAACTTACAACCCTTGTCCTGAGGGCTGTTTGGGGTTGTCATCCTCAAATACCTAATTTCCAGAGCTTAAAACTACGTTGAACAAAATGGCTATATCAAAATTTTGATTGGATGTGTTTGGGGAAAGGGTGGGCATGAGAGGAGGGTTAGTTGCCGTCAAAACACTTTAAACTACTATTAAGTGAAATAGCTTTTTGAATTTCTAATCAAATGAGCCTTATCTGAAATTTCTATGACACCACCTTCAATAAAAACCTTATATGCCCCAGGGCATAACTTACAACGCTTGCCCCAAGGGTTGTGGGGGAGTGTCCTCCTCAAAAACATATTTTCTATATGGAAATCAACTACGCTGAACAAAATGGCTATCTCAAAATTTTGATTGGATGTTTTGGGGGAATGATGGGCTGGGGGGGGGGGGGCTAGTTGCCCTCCAATCACTTTAGACTATCAAAAAGGACACTATCCCTTTGAATTTCCAATCGAATGAGTCCCTTTTGAAGTTTCTATGACAACGCCTATAAAAACCTTATATGCCCCCCAGGACATAACTAAAAACACTTGCCCTGAGGGTTGTGGGGGAGTTTCCTCCTCAAAAATATATTTTCTATCTGGAAATCAACTACGCTGAACAAAATGGCTATCTCAAAATTTTTATTGGATGTGTTTGGGGGAATGATAGGCGTGGGGGCGGGGGCGAGTTGCCATCCAATCACTTTCGAATATTAAAAAGGGCACTAGCCCTTTGAACTTCCAATCTAATCATCCTGTTCTGAAGTTTCAACGACAACGCTTTCTATAAAAACCTTATATGCCCCCAGGGCATAACTTAAAACCCTTGCCTTGAGGGCTCTGGGGGAGTGTCCTCCTCAAAAACATATTTTCTATCTGGAAATCAACTATGCTCAACAAAATGGCTATTTAAAAATTTTTATTCGATGTGTTTGGGGGAATGCTGGGTGTGGGGGAGGGGGGGCTAGTTGCCATTCAATCAATTTCGACTATTAAAAAGGGCACTAGCCCTTTGAATTTCCAATCCAATGAGCCTGTTTTGAAGTTTCTATGGCAACGCCTTCTATAAAAACATTATATGCCCCTAGGGTATAACTTAAAACTCTTGCCCTGAGGGCTCTGGGGGAGTTTCCTCCTCAAAAACATATTTTCTATCTGGAAATCAACTACGCTCAACAAAATGGCTGTCTCAAAATTTTGATTGGATGTGTTTGGAGGAATGATTGGCATGGGGGGGGGCTAGATGCCCATTGATCAGTTTTGACTATTAAAAAGAGCACTAGCCCTTTGAATTTCCAATCCAATTAGACTTTTTAGACGTTTCTACGACAATGCCTTATATAAAAACCTTATATGCCCCCAGGGCATAACTTAAAACTCTTGCCCTAAGGTTTGTAGAGGAGTGTCCTCCTCAAAAAGATATTTTCTATCTGGAAATCAGCTACGTTGAACAAAATGGCTATCTTAAAATTTTGATTGGATGTGTTTGGGGGAATAATGGGCGTGGGGGGGGGCTAGTTACCCTCCAATCACTTTTTACTACTAAAAAGGGTACTAGCCCTTCCAATTTCCAATCGAATGAGCCCGTTTTGAAGTTTCTACAGAAAAGCATTCTATAAAAACCTTATATGCCCCCAGGGCATAACTTAAAACTCTTGTCCTGAGGGTTGTGGGGGAGTGTCCTCCTCAAAAGCATATTTTCTATCTGGAAATCAACTACTCTGAACAAAATGGCTATCTCAAAATTTTGATTGAATGTGTTTGGGGGAATGATGGGTGAGAGAGGGGGGCTAGGTGCCCTCAAATCACTTCTGACTATTAAAAAGGGCACTAGACCTTTGAATTTCCAATCAAATGAGCCCTTTTTCAAGTTTCTACAACAAAGATTTCAATAAAAACTCGTATGCCCCTAGGGCATAACTTATAACCCTTGCTCTGAAGACTGTTGGGGGAGTGTCCTGCTCAAAGGTATAATTTCCTAACCTTTAACTGCATGGAACAAAATGGCTATCTCAAAATTTTGATTGGATGTGTTTGAGGAAATGGTGGGCGTGGAAGGGGTGTTAGTTGCCTTTCAAATTACTTTTGACTATTAAAGAGTGCACAAGCCATTTCAATTTCTAATTGATTGAGCCCTTTTTGAAGTTTCTATGACAACGCGTTTTATAAAAACTTTATATGCCCCCAGGGCATAACTTACAACCCTTGGCCTGAGGGCTGTTTGGGGTTGTAATCCTCAAATACCTAATTTCCAGAGCTTAAAACTACGTTGAACAACATGGCTGTCTCAAAATTTTGATTGGATGTGTTTGGGGAAAAGGTAGGCGTGAGAGGGGGGTTAGTTACGGTCCAATCACTTTCAACTATTAAAAAGGGCACTAGCCTTTTGAATTTCTAATCGAATGAGCCTTATTTGAAGTTTCTATGACAACGCCTTCTATAAAAACCTTATATGCCCCAGGGCATAACTTAAAACGCTTGCCCCAAGGGTTGTGGGGGAGTGTCCTCCTCAAAAACATATTTTCTATCTGGAAATCAACTACACTGAACAAAATGGCTATCTCAAAATTTTGATGGGATGTTTTTGGGGGAATGATGGGCGTGGGGGGGGGGCTAGTTGCCCTCCACTCACTTTCGACTATTTAAAAGGGCACTAACCCTTTGAATTTCCAATCAAATGAGCCTTTCTTGAAGTTTCTATGACAATGCCTTCTATAATAACCTTATATGCCCCCAGGGCATAACTTAAAACCCTTGCCCCGAGGATTGTAGGGGAGTATCCTGCTCAAAAACATATTTTCTATCTGGAAATCAACTACGCTGAACAAAATGGCTATCTCAAAATTTTGTGTGGATGTGTTTGGGGGAATGATGGGTGTGGGAGGGGGGCTAGTTGCCCTCCAATCACTTTCAACTATTAAAAACTGCACTAGCCCTTTGAATTTCCAATCAAATGAGCCTTTTTTGAATTTTCTATGACAATGCCTTCTATAAAAACCTTATGATGCCCCCAGGGCAAAACTTAAAACCCTTGCCCTGAGGGTTGTGGGGGAGTGTCCTCCTCAAAAATATATTTTCTATTCGGAAATCAACTACGCTGAACAAAATGGCTATCTCAAAATTTTGATTGAATGTGTTTGGGGAATGACGGGCGTGAGGGGGGGGGCTAGTTGCCCTCCAATCACTTTCGACTATTAAAAAGGGCACTAGCCACTCCAATTTCCAATCGAATGAGCTCTTTTCGAAGTTTATACGACAACTCTTTTGATACGAAGTGCCTGGGTATGGAGAAAAAAACCAAAAACACATTGTGCCCACATTGTCCTTTACTTAGGCAGCGCTTGCGCGCTGCCTATGATAGTTTGACTGTTTGTCCCAATTTTTTAAGAATGGCTCCTGAAATGAAAGGGCTTATTAATTAGAATAGGAAGTTTTTTTTTAAAGTGCTCGAAGAGCAAGGTATTGAGGAGGGGGCAATCCCTTGATGTACAGAATAATTTCTTTTTGTTTTCTAGTTTTAATTTTGCTCCTTACTTTCTGTTAAAAAAAATTATTTAATAACATTTATACTTAAATAAAAATTAGCATTACATCCTAGCCTACTTAAATTAAATTATTCTGCTTCACAAGATTCATCTTAGATTGATTGTATCCATGATAGAGTTTGTATGTGATTTAGAAACTTTGGGTAAGACCCCTATGCTTTAAGATCCCATGCAAAAACTTAGACAGCATTTTAGGCTCAGACTTAAAATGTGATTACCTGTGGTTAGAGGCAACTGGCAACTGTCAGTGCATTTAAAATTGTTATATATGGTTAAAGAATTCACGCTAACCACGTGCTTATTAACAAAATTAAGACTAATCCACTGGTGAAACAATCTACTTTCTAGGTGGTATAATAGAGATTTTACAGTGATTTAATTATTGAAGGGGTGACAGTGGCGGATCCAGGGGATGGGGAGGGGGCGTGTGCCCCTCCTCCCTAGCGTAGTCTAAAGTAATGTAATTTACTCAATTAACTCAAGTTTGCGTTAATTAAACTTGCTCCTAATGCAAGTTTATTGGATCAACCTATTTTGCCCCCCCTAAAATTATTTTTATCAGATCAACCTATTTTGCACCCCCCTCCCCCCCTAAAAGAAATCATGGATCCACCCCTTAGGGGTGATTATTTGTTGGAATAATGGGTATATTAGCTTAAATATATGATTTGCTTGAGTATTTTAAATGATATACAGGATAATTGTGTTTAAACAGTTCAGGATGTAAGTGTGGCTTTTGTTTAAGTTTAAATGTTAAAAAAGGTTATCCTATATTGTAGTTAGCCAATCTTAACTAGCCCAGTCCCAACCATCAGTCAATCCCTGCTATCTACATCTTAATTGGTGAATCCCTGAGATCCACCAATTCATTGCACCTATATTTGCAAAGAACATTGAATGGAGAATCTCATTGTATATTTCTTTTGTATATGGTATCTTTAGGCTGTATATCAAACGATGCATAGCTTTTGTTGCGTATGCTTTTCTATGAATATTGATCTTATTGCACTGTATTTTGTGAGCCTTGTTTATGCCGACTCAATGAATGTGTGTTATTTTTGCAAAGCAAAGAAATTTGATGCACAATTGCATGCAGAAGAATAAAAGGGAAAAAATCTTGTCAATAAAGAACTGAGTTTCATATAAAAATTATCATATTTTATTTGGTATATGAATATTATGAATATAAAAAAGCAAACCTTTTTTATGGAAGCAAATAGTAAAGTGACTCTTAAAACGAACAGAAGTTATTGCTTTGCCAACTACATAAGATACGTCTACAAAACTAGCTAAAATAAATTGACTTGTGAAATTTCTCTATGTGTGTTAAATTTTAAATGTTGCTCAAATTCCATGCTGCCAATTTTAGCTTTAACCATGCTGCATAAAACTGCAATCTGGGCCAAACAGCCTTCCCAGACCTTTATATTCAGCATGACATCTGCATTTTCTTAGATCTTTTTTTCAAATTCAGCTTTGTTACTCTGGAATGGCTTTTATTGCTGTCATCAATTTTTCCCAATAGATCTTGGTATGCTAGCTCTGTAATAGAATTGTTATGGATTGCATCATCCAGGCCAGTCACCACCTTTATTATGAGAGCACTGCAAAGATTTTAACATAGAATGATTCCCAGTCATCCAATGAATTGGCCCAATAGGATTTTTTATGACTTGCATCATCCAAACCATCCACTAGTAGTGAGTAGTAGGCTCCCTCATAACATCTGGTGCTGGGCTACCCAGTGTTGCTGGGCAAATCCAGCACCAGCTATCAAGGGTGAGCCTGCCATTGCCCATATGGTCCAAGTGACCCCAAAACTGCCACCTGCTACTTAGAGTTTTGAACTATCAGCAGTTGCTGTATTCATTCACAAGTGGATGCATCCACAATTCTGTTAGACCTGTGGATTCCCAAGATCAGGGCTCAGAATTAGTCTCTAAAAGTCCCTTTTTTCAGCTGAAGTCCCTTTCAACTTCCTTTTTATGCAGAAAGTCCCTTAACTCCCCCAAAAGTCCCTATTTGGGAGCATGGTATATTTAAAAACTGAAGCAAGTTATATTTGAAAACCCCTTCTTAGATAATATAGCTTCTCCACAAATGCGGTTATACTAGTCTCTTGGTTACGCCGTTGCAGTTCAGAAAGAAGCAACAAAACAGTGGGAACTTTGTCTGTGGCCAAAGTGTCTATTAACTGCTGTAAACAAAGGAAGCTTATAACGGCACAAAGCTGGCCTATGTTGTGGGTGGGACACATGGGGGATATTTCAGTACTGTTCAAGGATAGAGAGGAACATTGACCTATAGGGTTATTGGGACAGATTGGTCATATTGTGGTAGCGTTCGAGGACAGATAATTTCTTATAGCTTCATAAAATAAACCATACCAGTATGAATTTGTTCGAATTGACTTGTATTCCAATGTTAAAAATTATATATTCTTTCCCTTAGGCTAGTTAATAAACTAATAGCAGGTTGAGTGAGAAGAGTACCATGAGTGGAATATTCAGATGGCAAAAACTTTAATGTTTTTCCTGCTGTGTTTAAACCTACTTGTCTTTCACGTCTCCCAAGTTTGTTTAGGAAAGACAGTCAGCAACTGCAAACTTTGTTGCTCCTGGTTAACTAAAGAAGACAGGAGTGGCAGACAAGTAAACAAATAGTGTCAGATTGGTGATGATGACCAGCAAAATATGCAGGTATAATCTTAGCTGCTGCAAAAGCTTTTATACTTTGAATCAGCATGCTTTGTTGGACAAGCACAAGAAACAGATTGCAATCCATCTGAATCTGTTACAGTTACAATTGTGTGGATCTGCTTTGCAACAGTCCTAATGAGAAGAGCCATCAGCTAGTAATGGAAGTAAAACTATTGAGACGTTTTATGACAAAGATGCTCCATACAAAGCAGAAATCATATGGGTACTCAAGTCCTTGCAAGTTTCTGCAGCTTCACGTGACAGAACCATTGATGTCTTTGAAGCCATATTCTTTGGTACGCTACTGCCCAGGATGTTGATGAGTGCAAAGAAAGCTATGTACATGATAACTGTTGCACTTTATCCACAATGTAAATAGAATCTTATGAATGACATAGGCGAAGCTTACTTTGTTTTTGAACATAAAAAAACTAAAAACACTGAAGGAAAAAAAGAGCTACAGATTAGAGTGTGCTTTTGGTGCTGTTCAAGTATAGAGAGGAACATTGATGTCTTTGAACCCATACTCTATGGTAAGCTACCTCTGGGGATGTTGATGAGTACAAACAAAGCTATGTACATGATAACTGATGCACTTCATCCACACTGTAAACAGAATCTAATGAAGAACATAGGTGAAGCTTACTTTGTTCTTGAATACGACAAAACGACAAAAACTGAAGGAAAAAAAGAGCTGCAGATTAGAGTGTGCTTTTGGTCCTCTTTAAGAGATCAAGGTGTGAGCCGCCATCTGGTGACGTATTTCAATTGACATGCAACTGGAGCAAAAATTGTAAAAAAGCTGATGTACTGCATTTGGAGCAATAATTTACCTATTGAAAGATTAATAAAGATAGTTAGCAATGGTCCTAATATCAGTCACTAAAATCACTTTTGGTCACTTTTATTTTAGCTTGTCACTTTCTCTTTGAAATTGTCACTAAAGTCAATTTTTGCCATTTCAAAATTTGATTGATTTAGTGCTTATTTTATTGAGCTAGAAAGGTAATGTAAAAACATATTAAATACCAGGCTGTTACTAGTTGAAAGTAATGATAATGTTAATATGACACAGGAGTATAAAAAAGATGTAATTTGAAATTCCAAAGCAGCATATTTAAATGTTTACGGATTAATTTTCCATAAGTTGTGCATTTATTTTTCATCACAAGCTTTTGATCTTGCCCTTAACCCTTATCAGTTGGACTGGTGGATCCTGGGGGTGATCCCTCTCCCTCCTGTTAGGCCTTGCACCCTTCAAATCGATCACAACAAACCCTTGTAGTTGAGTCTCAACTCATAGATTCTCAGTCATGAAGTATATTCTTTTGATGTTGAAATGACCCCACTTTGCCAAATAAGTCCTTAAATTACCTTAAATCGCACTTGTCAGCAAGTTAAGGTGGCTATAACCTCCTGTAGTGACTCGCTGGGTTGGAAATGATGTTATCTGAATATCACAGGAGCATCCCAGTGATATTTCTGTTCAACACTTGCCCACTCACAATCAACAGCATCTTTAAAAGAATCTATAGAGGAACTTGAAATAGTAGAATCACAAAGACTGTTCCAGGCTGGCACTGTATGAATAGAAAACAAGTTCCATCCCTCTCGTTTTTTTATGTTTCCTTTGCAGCTTTAATGAATAACCCCTTGTTGAAGACTATAATGTAGAGCTGAATAACAGGTCTATCATATTATTCTGAAATAAATTCTTCAATGGAATTACATCCCCCTTTGGAGTCAGTAAAGTAATGAGGGCAGGTTAAGTTTCTTCAAGCGGTCAGGGTATGCCATATCTTTGTGTGGAGACGATAATTTTGTAGATCTCCTTTGAATTCCTTCTAATAATGCAATGTCACTTTCATATATAAGGGTTGCTGACTGGGTAACCAATCTCCAGATGAGGACGAACAAGAGCTTTTAACTACCAAGGGATGATGAGAAGAAATTGTTCATTTGATCAGACCAAAAGCTCGATTAACCTTAGAGACATGTGCTTTTGTGCGACAGTAGAATTTAAGCTGTTTATCAACAGGTACACCCAGGTCTCTCTCATTATCTACTGAGTCCAAATTGATAACTTGACCTGAAGGATTTTGCTTGTAATATGATCGCATAGGATTATTGGGTTCTATAGTGGATAACTTTGCACTATAGTGGGTTATAGTCCATCAGTCGTTTATGAGCCCAGTGAGCAAGGTGATTAAGGTCTGCCTGAATCCCATCTGTCACTGGTCCAATGAGTTTGCAATTATCAGCATATAATATAATATTGCTTTGGAATGTACTGGAGCAATCATTGATAAAAATGTTAAGCAGAATTGGACCAAGTACACTTCCTTGAGGTACTCCACTAATGACTGATGTTGGATTAGAATACACCTGTTTTCTACTTTCATCAGATACAAAAACTCTGTGCAACCTTCCACTAAAAAGGCGCCAATCCAATCTAGTACATTGCTATTTATGCAATAAGCCTCCAATTTAATCAACAAGCAATTATGGTCAACTTTGTCAAATGGTTTTGCCATATCCAGAAGTACAACATCTACTGGGAGGACTTGATCTATGAGTTTAGTGACAATATTGTATGATTGGATTAAGTTTGTCTGGATGGAGCAATTACGTCTGAAGCCATGCTGATTACTGGTAGTTAGATCATTATCATCAGGATGTTTGACAATGGAGTCACTCACTATCCCCTCAATTATATTGGCCAACACAGAAGTAAGGCTAATTTGACAGTAGTTTTCAGGCCTGTATTTATCTCCTTTTTTGAAAATGGGTATAACATTTGCCATATGCCAATCATCAGGTATTATTTTTAATTTCAATGACATATTGAAAATATCAGCTAGAGGCAAGGCAATGAAACGGGCTATTTCTTTGAGAAGCCTAGGGTGAATACCATCAGGTCCTCTTGATTTCTTAGGATTTAGTTTAATCACCTTATTTAGCACTAGTTGCTGATCTATTTCAACTTCATTCATCTCTTTTTAAAATAACTTTTTGTCACTTTTATTTTAGCCTGTCACTTTCTCTTTGAAGTTATCACTAAAGTCACTTTTTGCCGTTTCAGAATTCGATTTATTTAGTGCTTATTTCAGTGAGCTAGAAAGGTAATGTAAAAATATATTAAATAACAGGCTTGAAAGTAATGATAATGTTAATATGACACAGGAGTATAAAAAAGATATAATTTGAAATTCCAAAGCGGCATCATTTATTAATTTTGCATAAGTTGTGCATTACTTTTTCATCACAAGCTTTTGATTGTGCCCTTTACCCTTATCAGTTGGACTGGCGGATCCTGGGGCTGGGGATGATCCCTCTCTCTCCTGTTAGGCCTTGCACCCTTCAAATCGATCATAACAAACCCTTGTAGTTAAGTCTCAACTCATAGATTCTCAGTCTTGCCAAATAAGTCCTATTTGTTTTTCCTTCATTTGATTTAATATATTCAGTGAACTGAAATCAATGTAAAAACCGTTGGCAAGTCAAGTTAATAAAATTATATGGGTCCTAAAATCACTTGGTAAAACTATAGGATAAAATTATATGAGTCAAACCTTTTTCCAAGTTTGTCTTCCCTTGCCCCAATTAAGCCACCCGGAGCTTAAAGGCCTTGCCTAGAAAGAGTGCAAGGGCCCTCTGCCAAATTTTCTAAACATTCTGTAAGTTTGGACCACCCAAAAAGAGAGTAAAAAGAAGAAAATGACAATCCTTCATGATAAGCTCAGAAAGTTTGCCTCTTTGGGGCATAATAAATGTTGATTTTGTTTTTTAATAGTATTTGCTTTTCCAAGTATGCAACACAGAAGTGAATATAGTGAAAAATACACTTCGCGATTTAAGAAAAAAAAAAAATGTTTTTAAACCTTTTATTGACCCCAAAATTATTCAGTCGTAAAATGGACAAAAGATATAGTATCTTATCGAAAATTTTTAATTTTTCCCCCCTCCCCCCATAATTTTACCCTCCAGACCCGTCAGTGTTCAGTTGTTGAAAATATGAAAGCTAACTTTTAAGAAAGAGTTTCATGGACAAGAGAATTTTTTAAATTGTAGAGTAAATTGTATGCTTATTTCAAAGGTGACTTTTGAGTTGGGGGGGGGGGACGCAAACCCGTATTTCCAGGTTTTTAGCCTTGGATGATCAGTTGTACTCTTTTTAATCAGACCCATTTTCAAAGGAATCCAGGCTCTTTTCTGAAAATTTTGAAAGCTTATTTTCGTAGTTCCTAAACACTGTTTTGTGGGATGTGGCTAATAGTTACCACTCTTGAATTGGATTCTATTCTGAGTAATAATGGATTTTACTTAGGAAAAAGAATTTGTTTGAGCCCATTTCTACTCTTGGTTATTGCGGGCTGGGATTTGCCCTTTATTAGGTTACCATGATGTTTGAGGTTGTACTGTTACAGTACAATCTTGTTATTTTTGCTACTTTCCTCTTTGCTTCTTATAATGAATGTAAGAAAAAAAACGACAAATAAATGAAATATCAGGATTTTACCCTCCTCATTCACAGCCAAACTGGAGGACTCTCCTGGAGGCAAAATATAAGAAAAAAGTAGTGACTAGGACCTTTGCAGTCCCTGTGCCTCTGTTCTGAATGCCTCTGAATAGTCACTTTTTGCCACTTTCTGAATGGGAAAGGCACTAAAGTCACTTTTCTTTCGCATCTGGTTGCAGGTGACCTCTGATTGAAGAAGAAAAAGTTTTCAAAACAGTTTGTGAATATTGGAACGCGTTACATCCATGAAATGAAAGGGCTCCAGGAATTTGACAAGGAGTCATCTGACTTTGTTGTCATCTTGAGGCATTTTTTCCCTTAGCTGGCCCGAATGTTGTGAGGATTTTTTGAATGCTAGAAAAAGAAAGGCGTCCCATACAATAGCTTCATTCAGCACGTCCCAACAAGGTGGCTGTGGAGTCCTGCTGTTTGCTGAGCGATTGATCAGTGGCCGGCACTCTTGGAGTGTTTTTTTCCATTACGTGCCATCGAAGAAACAATTGAAGAAGGTTGCGTCATTAGCGAAGTACCTCATGATCGTAAGCTGTCTAAAAAGAAAAGAAATGCTTGCAGAACTCAAATTCGTGTATTCATGAAGCCGAGCTGAAGCTTACTTCTTACTTTTTTTGAGACTTCTGAAACCCAACATTATCATATCTGCCGATGCAATTTCTACCAGTTTGCTTGAGAACTTGAACAACTATTTGCGGGCCACTATTGTAGCCATTGTAGGTAATCAGGTTGGCTGAAG
Source organism: Artemia sp. Qi Xiang Cuo (assembly GCF_049724085.1). Taxonomy (NCBI): domain Eukaryota; kingdom Metazoa; phylum Arthropoda; class Branchiopoda; order Anostraca; family Artemiidae; genus Artemia; species Artemia sp. Qi Xiang Cuo. Next base: position 15,740,775 of record NC_142798.1, on the reverse strand, counting down.
CTCACTTTTCAGCCGAGCTGAAAAACTTGCTTCTCACTGTTTTTGCGAGACTTCTGAAACATTATCATGTCTGCTGATGAAATTTGTACCAGTTTGCTTGAGAATTTGGGCAACTATTTGATGGACACTATTGTAGGTGAGCAGGTTGAGCTTGTGTTAGATGCTCAGAAACTCACCTTGGCAGAAAGACAAGGGTTCCATCAAAGGGCGCAAGGGTATTTCAAGGCAGATGCCCAACAGTTGATTAAGAAGTGCCCCATCCCTTCTAATAGCCTTGAAGTGCCTAGGTGCCTGGATCCCACGGAAAAGAAAAGAGCAAGTTGTCTATCAGATATAGCTGTGCTTTCTCGAGAAACCCCTGAAGGAGTTAGTGTTGACAATATTAGAAGTGAGTGGATATTACTACAAGCCGAGATCTCAGTAGAATCAACACCATTATACGTCGACCATTACTGGCATCAAATCTTCTCAATGTTGGATGTTTTTGGTGGGCAAAAGTATATGTTTTTGTCGAAGCTTGTAAAAGCTGCGTTGACATTGTCGTACCGCACTACTGACATAGAGAGGTGTTTTTTTTTGCTCTCAGGAAGACTTCTTCCATTGGACAGAGCCACCATGCCAGAAAGAGTCCTGAATGCGAAGCTGTGTGTGATTGACGAATTGAACATATATGGAGACAAACTAGAAAGATTTCCTATTCTCAAAGAATTGTTGACTTTGGCTAAGTCGGCCTGGTCAAAATATCAAGATTATGTGGAGAGCAAGGCAAAAGAACAAGCTGCTGAGCAAAGCATTTAAGACCAAGAGAAAGAAAGGGAGCTAGACCTAGTGGACATCCTTAGCAAAAAAGAGCTAGATAGACTTGGGGAATAATTGCAAGAGAAGCGGGCCTCTGAAAAATAAAACCGAGCAACTGTTGACGCCCTCTTGAAAGAGGCCATCGATCGCTTTCAGAGAGCGGTGGCTTCGAATGATTCTGTGAACATTGCATTGTTCAATTCCCTTCTAGAGTGTCATGAAAACGCGCGAAGACGAAAAAAAAACAAAAACAAAAACGAAACAGGTGGAAAAGGACATACTTTCGTATGGAAGTCGAGGAAGTCGAATCTGATAAGCAAGTTCACCAATCTCTCAAAGAAGTCGAAGAAGGGAATGAGTTAGCTTGCAAGCTGAAGTCTTATGGATTGTTTTTACCTATTACTACTCTTGAAATTTCTGTTTCTATTTTAATTTTAAATAAACATAACTGAAAGTTTGAACAAAAAGAAAATGGAAAAATAAATACAACTACCCATCTCCAGGGAAAGTGAGTTCCTTCCAAGGCTCATGAATATGATGAATCTTAGGGTGACTTGGCAACTGCTTCCGATTCATGAGCAAAATAATGTTTTGATCATGAATGGCATTCAAAATCCATTCCCACTTTGGTCCCTTTTTTTCACCCCTAAAAGTCCCTTGACAGGTCGTCAAGTCTCTTTCCTAATGAGTTGGAATCATTCCGAGCCTTGAAAGATATGCTGGAGGCAGTTATTTTTGTAACTTTGTAGTCACATTTTGGTTGTTAATATACGTTGGCATGAGTTCTTGTTGAAGTACCAAGAACACTTAAAATGGAATCTAACTCTTTAAATTGGTTAATTGGAAACTTACACAACCATAGATATCTTAAAATTTTATGAAAAAACGTAAATTTAATTTTGAACAAAAAATATTTTCAAGTTTTAGTTCTGTTAACAAATAGGAATTGGAAAAAGTGTATATATCATGGAATAGCTAGAAATCTAAGGAACATTAGGAATTTGTTTATTAGTAAGATTATTCAACGCCTTAGATTATTAGTTGTTGACTTACCTAAAAGAACATCTTTTTGAAAGACCAACTATCCTATTTTGTTGCATTTATCCCTTCCAAATATTTATTTGAAAAGTGTTACTTTTCTTTTTACTTAACTTGTATCACATCAAGTCCTAATGTTAAATTGATTGTTTTCATTCAGAAACCAAGAAAGAAATACAGACATGATACATACAAGTGTAAAAAAAGAACTTGCATTGATCCCCCTCACCTGTTTGGCTTGATGATATGATTGGCAATTAGACTAGCCCCATGCAGGGTTAACATGAAATACTGTGTAATGGAAAACACAAGACATGTCTTTTTTATATGATAATTTGTAAGTGCAAGAAGCGTTATTGGATTTACCAAATTAGTCTCCACATATTGTATTTTATGGTAGGATTTGAGCTGTTAAACTTTGTACTCGAGTTCTGACCTTTAACGTTTTGTAATAACAAAGAGAAAAACCGTAAAACTGGTTTTCAGGTATGAATAGGGCTAAGATAGAGCCAGATGGCAAAGAATGTTTTCATTTTCATGTCATTGGTTCTTTAAGACATTTTAATTTTGTTGATGGTTTGATTATGTGTTACAGGTGATACTATATGATAAAGGTTGTAAATTGGGTGTTGCAATCATTTGTTTCAGCTTTTTGTGTAAACAGGAAAAATTTTTGTCTATTTTTTTTCACAATTCACTATGGCGACAAGGAGAAATTTTACGTAATAAAAAAAAATCGTAACAGCTGTATAACAATTTAAATGAAAATCGTAGAAAATCCCAGTTTTCAGGTATGAATAGAGCTAAGATGGAGCCAGCTGGCGAAAAAGGCTTTTATTTTCATGTCCTTGGTACTTAAACATTTTTTGTTAACAAAAATTATGTTTCTGTGGGCTAATTGAAAATCTTTTATTACAATTTTGTTGGTAAAAACGTTGCCCTAAATCCCACCCAACTTCATGAGTGTAGCCTAAAATTTGCAGCTTAATAATAAAAACTTAACAATTCTGATAATGGTTCAATTTTTTGAAAAAAATTCCAATCCTGATTAGTCAGCACTTCGCTTTTACCAATGAATTTCTAGATTCTCAGTGGGTAAATTTGAAGATTTTTTCCTAGGAGTGCAAACCAACATCCCTTCCATGGGTGTCAGTTTGAGTGGGTGAGTTTTTGGAGGAGTTACATTTGCCTCTTCCGTAGACTTTGAAAATACCTTTCATTTGGGATATTTTAATTGAAAATGCCTTTTTTGTATTTTCATTGACAAAAATGGGACATAAACAACAAAATTGCCCCCCCTACATTTTGAAAAGCACATTTTACTCTTCCCACTTATATTTCAGTGAATTGACGCCACTGCTCACCTGCGAAAATCTTCCTACCTTGCAAGTTCGTTTATGGGAAACCAAAATTTTGGTTTCTTTAATGATGTGTGTGCTAAAAAGTAGAGATGGGACATTGAGGATTAGTTTGTATAGCATTAAATCACTGAAGATAGTTTTGGTTTTATCACAAAGGTGCTATTTGATGTTGCCTTTACGTATATATCCCTTAAACATCAAGTACACCAAAAATAACAAGCCTTTAGATCAAAATTTTCTTCTCATGGATGGCTTCATGTTCTAGATATGCCTTTCCACCTCAATAATTCCAGTCCATATAAATTAAAACATATTTTGCATAATATGTGATGCCACAGTGTATGTAGATTAACTACAGGTGATGCCAACAAAAATGCTCAAGCAGATGTTCAAGGTGTCACTGAGTGAAATGTATCAGAAAAAGACTTAGGCTATTATTAGTTTATCGCTACTTGTAGACCCGAAATACCTTGGGTGACCCTGCAGAAAGGAATTACTAAACTCGGTTTTAGATATAGCCTATCTCATAATTCTTATTCTTTTTCAGAGAGCGAGTTCTGTTGTTTCTTCAGCTAAGCCAGCATCAACTAGAACAACTAAAAATGAGAAGAAAAGATCTACCACTAAGAACGGAACCAATAAGGTAACCAAGGATGTGCGGACTAAAAAAGAGGACCAAATAACAAGAGGACCGAAAAAGCGATCTGCAAGTGTTGCAGCTTCTTCTAATGAAGAATCCCTGCAAAAAAAGCGACGATCTCAATCCACGCCACCAAAACCACTGAAAACTCTTCAAATAAAAAGTAGTATTACCACTGTAAAACCAAAAGTAAAAAAAGCAGTCAAGCCAATGGAAGTGTTAAAAAAATCCAAGACCCTATCTAAAAGGAAACCAGAAGAAGAAACTGATCCATCTCCTCCCAAAAAGCAGAAGGTGCTGAAAAAGAAACCTGTTGCTGAGCAAGAAAAAGTAGACGAGCTTTCCAAGAAACGTGAGTAAAGAAACGTTTTTTTTCCGAAACCTACAGGGAATCACACCTCTATTCTTATACAACTTCTACTATTACTTCTACTACTACTACTACTACTAACAACTCACTGCAGGATCAAGCTGTCTGAGACCAACACAGCTACGCGCGCTCTTCCTCCATCCCAATCTGTTCAATGCATCCCTCTTTACACCCTCCCTAGAAGTTCCAATTTCCCTTAAGTCTTTCCTGACGATCATCTCCCACCCCATTTGAGGACGACCTGTTTTTGTTTGGCCCTAAGCGGTTGGCTGAAGAGGATGATCTTTGGTAGTCTATCATCCTTCATATGCAGAATGTGCTCTAGCCATCTCAACCTTTTCTTTTTATTATAGCCTTAGAAAGCAGAAGTGAACCACATTTCTATGCAGCTTACTGTTTGAAATACGGCCAGTCACATGAGTACCCGAAACAACCCGTAGACAATTCCTTTGGAAAACATCTAACGAATCCTTCTCCATCTTTTAGAGCAACCAACGCTTCAGAACCATACTTGACTAGTGTCATCACTGTAGCTTCCAATATTCTAATCTAGTTTTTCAGACTTATACCTTCCTATTCTTCCAAACCTGTTTTTAACGGTGAAGAAAAAAAAACACCCTGGGCCTTAACTATTCTACTTTTAACATCTTCAGTGCATCCACCGTCTTTTCTAATAATACTTCCTAGGTAAATGAAGCTATCCACTGGATAGATGCTCTTGCTACCCAATATTACATCTTAGCATATAATAGGGATAACTTGCCGAATTATGTTATGTGGTCCTAGGAACAAGTTTATTTCTACGAGGAGGGGGGGAACAGCACATTTGAGAGGCATTCAAAAATGCAGAAAATGCAAATTTTGTCAAAGATCAAAGATTTTATCGAAGAAACTATAAAAAACCCAAGAAATCAAAGAAATAATAGAAAAATATAAACGTTGTTGGATTTTGGAAGACCTATGTCTTAAGCTTGTTTGATCATTGATGGATTTTGACTTTTAGCAGGATGGTGAACATAGTCCACAGGTATCACGGTCATTTTAAAAACTTAACCTCCAGTATCACTGCTTTGGATTACTGCGATTGCGCAATGTCAAGCGCATGTACATGTATGATGGGTATTAAAAAACTGTACCATCTGTTTCAAATTTGAACGAACATTAGCGTGGAATGGGCTTTTACTGGATGAAAGTGTGATCGCCTTACATCACTTCAACTAATCAGTGGCGTTTTCTACTGACATAAACTATTAAAAGGGGAAAAAAAAGATTTTTTATGCCTTTAGTCAAAGCTTCACTGACAGCCAGTGAAAACTACTCATTCTTGAGTAAAATAAGAATTCCACGTTACTGTTGGTTCCAACTTGACTTTGCCAAAATAGCGATACTGAAGCGTTACGCAAATGAGACTGGTGAACCACGTTTGCCACCCTGTTTATGCTTTTCGTTTGACTTTTCTCTTTTATCTACTTTTGCAAAGCAGAAAAATATTTGTTGGGTGCAAAAATAGTCAAGGTGGTAATTTTCATTTAGGGAAAAAATCATTGTAGTTCAAGACAGTAGTTGAACGATTTTCAACCCCTGTGAGATTGGTCTGGAGGAACCCCTCTGAACAAATCCGACCTGAAAATGCAGTTTTCTCATGCTTTTAAGAACCTAATTCGTAATTAGACTACAAAAAAACATTAAAAAAACACTAAAAAAAACACTAAAAACAAAAACAAAAAACAAAAAACGAAAAACAAAACAAAAAAAAACACTAAAACACTCCTTTACACTCTTAAAAATGATTTAAAATTACTGACAAACTAGAAACTGATTGAGCTCCCTAATGTAATCAAAGCATGCCCAGTGCTCCAAAATCCTATATTTAGTCAGAAATCATGGGCTGAAAGAGTGGCAGCATCTCCTAATATATCCTCTCAAGCAAACACTGCTCGAAGTAGAGATGGTCCTTATATGACAAAACTAATTAAATATATAGCTTCAGTCTATTCTATTTCGTGACTGGTATGCATTGTCGTATACAAAAGAGCCCGGTTAATAGAACAGTGCCCTAAATCCTGATTTATAAGGTTTTGAAGAATTGGAGATTGTCAGATTCGAAAAAAAAGAATATATTACGGTGTTAAATCATATTAAGTCAATAGAATTGTGTTTTCTAAACCTAGAGTCAATGAAAAGCATGGTACTTTCCTATTATCCGGGCCTCTCGGGTTAATCACTGTAGAGAAGGCAATGATAAAACCCGTTTTCACATGTTAACCGCTGTCGACTAGGCAATGATAGCATGGTTTGCATTGCGTATACGATATTAAACTGTGTTTTTTCGGGGGTTCGTGGGGGGGGGGGAAGGTAGCTAGCCCTAAAAGCTACTTTAACTAAAGATATTGCTAAATACTACTTTTCTAATTCTATCTTTGATGAGATAGGAAAGGACTTATCTTCAATTCTCACCAAATATAGAGCATGCCACCTATTCAACTCAACCCATGGCAACTAAACTACAGATCCTACAATGGAATTGTGTTTCTCTTAATACAAATTAACTTGGTGATCTCATTCATTATGTATCTGAGAATAATACTGACATTATCTGTTTACAAGAGACCAATCTTCATCAGTTTTAGAAAATTAAAATGCCTGGCTACAAGTGCTATAGGAATGACATATCTACCAATAGAAAGGGAGGAAGAGTTGCCATCTTTGTTCATGATTCAATCCCTCATTCGCCTCAGCCATTAATTCTCTATTATACTTAACCTGGCTAATGGTGGTAGTCTTGTCATTAAATCATTGTACAATCCATGTGGAAACAATGATATCCAAAGGGTTTTGGATTCTGAAATTTTAGGAAATAATTCTTTTATTTTTGGTGATTTCAATGCGCATAGCCCACTTTGGGAACAGATAGCCTATAGTAACAAAGCAGGAAGAGGCATTGAGAATATTCTGTCCAATATTCCAGATACCTTGATGTTCACTCCATTTAATTTCCAAACCCGGTATAATATTTGATCTAATACTTTCTCTACTATTGACTTGCTACTTGATCCATCTTTATATTATGATCATGTATGCTATTCACCCAAACCCCACATTGCAACTTTTAACAACTCCAAAGGCAATTGTCCCCAGTTTTGGGAAATTTTGAAGGAAGCTGAATTTTGTTTTATTAAACAATTCTGATATTAATGCTATTGAGGCCACTGTGAAATCCATTCGGTTACAGTCAACTGAATCTTCCATACCCATGTCAAAGTCAATTTATGATAAGGGCTCCAAGATATCCAAGAATTGGTGGAATGAGGAGTGCATGGTTGCAGTACACGTAAAACGGAAGGCTAGTAAATTGTTTCAAAATAATCCTTATCCATCTACTGCATTTCCTATAAGCAAGCATGTGCTGAAGTAAAATTGGTATGTAAGAAAGCTAAACAGTCTACATGGTCCAATTTTAGTGCAGGTATTAGCTGGAGAACCCCAATTTGAAAGATTCACAATTTCATTAGCCAACTCAATGGTGGTAAGCAGACTAATGATTTCTGTAAATATGATATCATGCAGGATGGATCTCCAGTTTCTTCAGATAAGACGAAAGCAAAAAATTTTTCTGATATTTACATGAATGATCGTTCGAATTCTCATTACCCTCGACCTCCATTTTGTACCTTTCCTCGTACTTCTTTACATAAAAGGTCCTTGATGGAACCATTTTCCCTAGATGAATTTAATGCAGAACTCAGTTCTCTTCATATCAAGTCTTCCCCAGGTCATGATGGTATTTACATAAAATGGATTTTTGAGTCCCCAGAGGTTTTCCATACTTCTTACCCATCTAGTGACCCAAAGTCCTACCGACCTATATCTGTTTTACCAGCTTTCAGTAAAGTCCTTGAAAGGCTTTTTCTTTCAAGAATTGAGTGGTTTGCTGAAATTAATAATGGCTTTCCGAGTGAACAAAAAGGCTTCAGAAAAGGACATAGCTCTGTGGATAACATCACTCGCCTTAAAATTGATCTTTACAACTCTCTTAAAACCAGAGGGCCACAATGGCAGTCCAATTTGACTGGTCAGATGCCTATGGAAACGTAGGCCATGATAAATTGATTGATCTTTTAATTAACGTGGATTTTCCATACTCTTTCATAAGTTTCATGAAGTCCTTTCTAAGTTCTTTCAATTGCCTCTCGAAGGCAACTGAAATAAAAATAAAAATAAACAGTAATATTTCTTTGAATAGACATTTGGGGGAATATATTCGCTTAATGCCCTACACACAAAATCAATTAAAAATGATTTAACTAATTATATTAAAAAACCAGTAAATCATTCCACCCAATTTGTTACGAATAGACCGTCTAGGCTGGCTGCCAAGAAGGCGAGATTAGCTTTAAAAGCTTGTCTGTAAGTATTTTTATTCCATTTGAATGAATTGTTCTTTGTCCACTTCGCTTGGTGTACCAGTCCTGGTTGAACTTCCTTGAAGTAATGATATTAGGGCTGTTTTGAAAATTTTAATAAAAAAAAAAAACTTTTTCAGTTTTAATGATTGAATTTTAATGTAAATTTCTTTTATAATGTTTTTTTTTTTTTTCTTCGTTTGTTTTGCTGAGGACGGCCCTTGGACATAGGGTCGAAATATTCATTTAAAAGTTGCGTTCCACTGTCTTGTATAAAAAAATTTCCCTGTTGTACTACTTATTGTTTATGATGGAAAGGCAGTGTGGTCTTCGTCGCTATTTACGTTAATATAACCATATGTTATATCAATATGTCAAATATAACAATATGTTATACCATTTTGTTTTTTTGGATATTTGCGTTTCTACTCACAACCTCGCCTGCCTTACGCAATATTAATGATGTTGGGTTATTTCTAGGTCATTTTTATGTTTGACAATTATCTAAGGGTACACCTTTGTTACAATCACCTAAAGGAATCATTCAGGGAATATACAGGATTAAACTAATTAAAATTTCGCCAACAGAAGGAAATGCAGGAAATACTATAAGCGCCATCTTGCTTGGTTTTCTGCTTTGAAGAAAATATGCTGGTTGCTTGTCTTGTTATGAATTTGTCTAGTTTCTCTGGGTAATGCTGCACCATCAATGGTATTTTTGATTATTACTAAATCCAAGTTGAATAACATAAAATTCCTTTGTGATCAGTTCCCTATCCCACACTATTTATACCAGCAACATAATTATGCTGCGCTATTTGCATCAGCAACATAAATAATGTTGAACAGTCAATGGCATTAGTATTTATAATTCTGACTAAATCCAAGTTAAATAACTGAAGATTTCTTTAAGCAACATAATTATGCTGCACTATTCGAATCAGTAACATGGGTAGTGCTGCACTGTCACACTGTCAATGTCATCGGTGTTTCTAATTCATAGTATGTCCAAATTCAATAGTTTTAAAATGTCTTTGTTATCAGTTCTGTAGCCCGCACTATTTGTTTCAATAATATAATTAATCTGTTAAAAAAAATTCGTGTTTAGTGGAATTACCAGTATCAAGACACAACAGAGGTACAGGAGTAGCCTTGGCATGTGGTCAAAATGACTGTGGTCAACTGGGCATGGCCCAAGCTGTAGAACAGAAGAAAAGGCCGCAAAAAATACCTGGAGTCGGACAAGTTATTGATGTTGCTGCTGGAGGACTGCATAGTGTAATACTCACAACAGATGGAGAGGTAGGCTATTCTAAGGCTATCACAGTCGGTGCATTATCTTGTCTTGAACAGTTGCTTTCTGGACAAACTTTCTTCAATATTTCAGAGGTTTAATAGTACTTATTTGTGTTAGTCGATATTTAATATTAGTAATAATTCTTGGTAAGAAAATTTTTTGATTTTTAATTTAATGATTTTTTATTTCTTTTTGTTTTTAATCTTTAGTTTGATTTTCAATTTTTAATTGATTTGATAATGATTATTAGTAATTACAGATAATAATTAATAATAACTTGTTAGTTGAGATAAGCAAATGAAATTTTCAAACGTATTCAGGAATTGATATTTGAGATCATCTCAGAAAGTTTCGTTTCCTGGCTTTACTACTTTCTTTAAAATGCTGAAGAAAGTTTGTCTGGAGAGCGATTTTTACCATAGACTAAACTTAGTACAGAGTAATCTAGTCACGTCTCCCATGCAAAGACATATCTAATTGGCTAATTGCTGTAACTCTCAGCCAATCACTAATCTGCAGCTCAGAAAACAATCGTAGGATGTTCTACTACAGGTACCGTGAGCCTGAAGCTAAGCGAGTATTTCTCATTATTATGCAGTCAGTAACTTTTATTAAATGTTGAAGAATTTTATTTGAAGATTTGGTAAGTTGGATTGGGATAAAACTTTGAGGATGCTTTTGGAGAAGAGGTGTGTAAGGGGACTTTGAATTTTGTATTCTGGCGGAGGGACAAAATTTTCCTCTCGCCCTCGTAAAAGATTATATGTTAGGTTTTTTTTGCCTGTTGTTCGAAAGGCTCTTTGGTATTTTTTTTTTAACAGCACTTCAGAGCATGAATTTTTGCAAGCTTCAGGTGCCTTTTCTTTCATGCCAATAGCATTAGTCTACAAACGTTTCTTTTGTAAACCTTTATAAGCTTTCTAGTTCCGTTCTGGACTGTTGTAATGGAGAACAGGATTATAACTTCAAAATTTTGTTTTTTAATGTGAAGTTGGTTTCGTTTAAAATTTTATTCGCAATAAGCTCCTTATTATTCGGAAATTGTAAGCAATAGTCTTATAGATGTTTTTTTTATGAACTAAACACCTATTGTAACATAATTCTTACTTCATTAGGCTCAGTAAAAATTTCTATTTTATCAGGTTTTCAGCATTGCCTCTAGTTTAACCGTCTCTTGCTACCCCCCCCCCCTAATGCCTGGATGTAGCCTCGGGCCAGTAATCGTCAAATCACGGCTCTTTGGTCGGATGTGGATCTTTGGCTCATTAAGTGCGTCTCTAGCACGTTATTCACGAGTAGGTGGGTAGGTCATGATGAGGTTATCGATTGGTTGTTGACTGCGGGGTAGGTTGTGCGGGGAGACTCGCACGATTCAACATGTCTTGTGGGTGTGGACCCGCAGCAGTGGTTCCACTATCTCCAATTTTTTGGAAATCATCTACGATTCTTATATTTCCCCTGAAAGAAAATCCCCCCCTCCAGAGGCAGTTTTAGGGGAGGGACAAAGGGGGCCCTTGCCCGGGCACAGAAGTTTCAAGGGCACAAAATTTCAAATAAATAATCTAACGGCTATGATTATTTTGTAATTTTGAAATTTTATTTTCGTTAAAATAAAGCAGATGGTGCAATTAATAAATGAATATAATTAGTAAATTATAAGTTAATTAATAAAATAAAAATAAATAAAAAGATAAAAATAATTATGCAATTTTTAATAGTAAATTTAAACAATAAATAATTAATAAATTAAAAATAATTTTGTTAATAAATGAAAATTTTGTTAAAACTTGGCCTGGAAATTATGTGGGAACAGGGGAGGGGATACTAATTAAGATTTTTCCGGGCGCAAGAGAGGCCAGAACCTCCACAGCCCCTCCCCTATTTCCAGAAAATTTTCTGAAAATCAGATTTTGTTCTTCCTCGAAACAGACTTTCTATAATTCTCCTTGAAATTTGTTGCAAGTTTGTGTCCCTGCATATACAAATGGTTTTACTTAACCTTATTCGTTATGCCGCAATAAGCAAGATAAAAAATAAGCGAAGCACCCTTGCATATTTTTTGCAAGCCCAATCACTAACAGCTTCCAAAATTCATATAAAAAATAATTTTGTACAAATTATTAACTGAAGAATTGATTGAAATATATAGAACTATGAATGTTCTGGAATCAAAACGAATGGTAAACAGACAAGAAATAGGGCGAATCTCGTCAATTTTAGCAATAATATCAAGGACAAAGGACCGAAATTTTTTACATTATAATTCAGAAACAAATTAAGATAGGGTAATTTAACTTAAATAAATATTTAAGATGTATTAGTGTATCCGAACGTACCTTACTCTTAAAGTATATATTTAAATGTATCTTAATTTGCTTTTGAATAATAGTACAAAAATTGCGGGTTCTTTTTTCCTTGTTTAACTTTGTGCGAAAGATTTTCATGCCAGTCCTAGAGATTTTTCGTGAGTGGAAGGGTTTTGATACCCCAACATCTGCATTGTGAGGCAACTATAAGGACTTAATAAATATTTCATCATTATTTCTCAGTGCATTCCTAAAAGGAATGCACTGAGAAATATTTTTACTGAGAAGGGTTTTGCACTGAGAATGTTTGGAAACATGGGTTGGACTCCTTAGACCTTTTTTGTAAGCATTTAAATAGTTTTGATAATAATATTAAATTTACAGTTGAATTTGAGGATAATAATAAATTACCTTTTCTGGATATTTTATTAATTAAAAGGGATTTCCATTTACTTTTCTCGATTTACAGAAAACCTACGCACAATGATAGTTATTTAAATTTTCATTCTTGCCACCCTATGTCGGTGAAAAGGGGGGTTGTAATTTCACTAGTGGATAGAGCCTTTAAAATCTGTTCCCAGGAGTTTCTGGATTCAGAATTGTTATACTTGAGGGATATTTTATTTTGTAATAGTTATCAAATTAAGTTCATTGATAAAATAATTGAAAATAGACGGGCCAAACATAGTAGTAGGGTTATTGAGGTTTCTCAGTCTTTAGATTTAGTTGTATCAAAAAGCTTCATTTCATTACCATATGTACCTGGTTTGGGGGAGAAACTTTCACGGGTTTTAAATAAGTTTGGTATTGATACATGTTTCCAATCGCTGATGCCAATGAGTAGTTTTTTTAGTTCTGGTAAGGATTTAACTCGGGGAAATTTAGTAAGTGGGGTGTATAAAATTCCGTGTTCTTGTGGGAAGTTCTATATTGGTAGGACTCACCAACAATTTGTTGAAAGGTTTATTGAACACCGAAACTCAATAGAAAAAACCCTACAGTTAAGCAATCCTCCAGAAACTTTGTTTCAGCTTTAGCAGAGCATATTTGGCTTCAACCAGACCATTTTGTAAAATTTGATGAAGCCTTGGCTATTTCTAATGATAAGGGGTACACCCAATGGGCCAGGGAAGCCATAGAAATTAAAAAACATATGTTTGCTAACCTTTCCATAAATAGGGACACGGGTAATTTAAATATTGACCCAATTTATGATAACCTTCTAAAGAGTGAATCAATTGTCAATAAGGGAGTAAAGATTTTAAATAATCACCAGGGGACTATTTTACCTGTTAGACCAAAACGATTTGCTTCAGTAATAGCTAACAAAAGGATTATTTCGCAACTGAATAATTAAAGTAATTTACAGTTTTTTTATTTTTCCTCAGTTACTCTGGTGTCCTCACTGAAATAACTCTATATTAGCATCTTTTCCCTACGGGGATTAGTTTGCGCCGATTGTACATTTTTGTTTGTTTTTTTTTGGTGGTGGTTTTATTGGTTTTTAGTTTTATGTTGTTTTTTTTTTTTTTTTGTGTCTTTCGTGCTGAAGACGCCTTGTTTTTATACAGGCGAAATATCCACGTTGTTTTGTTTCTGTTGTTTTTCTTTTCTCTCCACTGGCCACAGTCTCGTTTGTTTGTTTGTTTTTTTTTTTTTTTTTTTTTTTTTTTTTTTTTTGTTTTTTTTTTTTTAGAGATTTTTCTCTTTGTTGGTTTTTTATTCCTAAAAGGTAGTTTTTTCTAACTTTTTTCTTTTTTTAGTGGAGGGGACGGGGGTTTATTGTGTCAGGTATGGTTGATTTGACAAGTACAGGCAATTGTGCCTGTCAGCATGGTCATGTATACGTTTGTCTATGTTCGTATTTGATGTTTGTTAATTTTTTCCTGGTAAATTATAAGGAAAATACAGAAAATTGTAAGAACCAATTAAAATATTGGGATTCAGTGGATAGGGGGTTTATCCTAAAGATCTCAGCCTTACGCACACGTCTACCAAGGAGTTTCACCCTTGGGCTTCCCTAATAAACAGTATTTTTTGAGGATGTTGATGCAATTTTTTATTACACAGTCTTTATTCACTAATAAATAAAATTTAATGAAGATTTAAAATTAAATTTGTAAGTTTATTTAATTTATGAACAGATTTGGGTTTTACAAATTTTCAGCCGTTTTATTGTTCATATTTAGCTCTTTGAAGAATAAGTTTGCTGACCACTGCTGTAGTCTTTACAGGAAGAGTTTTTTTTTTTTAATCGGCATTTTATGGCATTTTAAAGCAACTGCTGACGTGAAATAACCAAAAGAAAACAATGAAAACTGTCAAAATCAGCAAACTTTTAGGGCCATATCGAGCCATTAGGGGCGGGGGACAGGGTAAGAACTTTGTTGTTTTAATATTTAGCTCAAAAGAATCCATGCAAAAGGCCATTACCTATTAATGGTTTTTCACCAAGATCGGTGAAGGTACACAGTGTATACAGGTACATAGTGTTTTTTAGGGGGAGGGGGAGCAAGATTACGGAAAGGAGATTCTTTGAGGATGCTAGTGTTATAAGATTTTTAAAAAAATAGCTGCCGGGTCCAGTTTTTTACCTGCTCACGTGATACAGTCATTTTTCCTTAGTATCTGGTATATTTATTTGGTAATAATAATAATAATGTTTGGGTTTATTTATCAAAAATATGCGTACATCACGAGCAGGGCCTTATCCAGGATTTTGTTTTTCGGGGAAGTTTTACAGAAGGATTTTTATTTGGGGATGGCGGGGGGGGGGGTTACAAAAAACCCTCAAAAATGCAAAAAAAAATGTTTTGATTAATTTTTGTTACGTTTTTACGAGTCAGACAAACATTCGGAGGGGGAAGGGGGTTCAAACCCCCTTCCCCTCCCGGATATGTCCTTGATCACGAGAATCCCCAGAGGCTGTAGGCTGTAAAAGACTAAACACAATAAAACACTAACAAAAAGCAATTCAAATAAAATAAGAACAGAAGAAGGAGAAAAAATCAGAAGAAGCATGACTTAATTGACTTCAAACACCAAAACCGCACAACACGAACAAAACTTCCGTACAAACGCATGCCACTCCCCCCCCCCCTAAAAAATATTAGCAACTTGTGCAGCTGAGAACGACGCACCAAATTCATAAACTTCAAGACAATGCAATTTCAATAGTATCTGGAATATAAACGTAGTAACTATGCTCCACTTACGTAGTAAGCGATCTTCCATGCCTCTGCCTTTCTGAAAAGATCTGCTATCTCGCGTTATCTACATAAGTAAACTGTGAATACTGTCTCACATTTTTTTCCAGGATAAGCTAAAAAAAAGACCCTATTAAAGTACATAGTTAAATAGAAAGGTATATAGCTAGTAGATAGTTCTTTTCCGCTTTTATGATTGATTTTATCATTATTCCAGTTTTATTTTTTTTTGCACTGAATAATATCCATTTACTTTACTTTTTTCTGATCTTTATCAACAAAGCCCAATTTTCGCGTTTTAACGTCTAATACAGTTTTACTTGTGTAATTTAATAATTTTAATATCTTTCTAAAAGGTTTATACATTTGGCAACAATGACGAGGGAGCCTTGGGACGACTGACAGAAGAAGAAGAAGACCGATTTGAAGCCAGAAAAGTACTACTTCCTGGGAGAGTTTGTATGATCTCAGCAGGAGATGCTCATTCTGCTGCTTTGTTAAAAGACGGACGGGTCTTTGCGTGGGGTATATTCAAATGTAAGTTTATTAAAGGGTTCTACCCTTACACAGGAGAGTACTTCCTCCTATAAATGTTGAATCTTTTTCCATATCCTTTGCCCTAAATTTTCTATCAGTTTATAATAATTTGGACAGTAATTTAATAAAAAATAACTATAGTTTAATGACAAGACGATTTGTATTTCACGACCAGTGAGTTACTCCTTTGCTGTAAACTGAACTGCAAAATAATAAAAAGTATTTTCATGATGCTAATCAATTTTTAATGATAAGCGTCAATTTCTATTGATCTTAGATGATAACATTGAATTTAACCATCATCACCATTATCAGTAACAACAATTATAGTGTAAATAAAATGTTCTTCGCGATTTTATGTTTTATTGTAAATAAAAGAATCTACTTTACAACGAGTAACAGAAAGAAATTTCACTTTTCATTGAATGATGGGGGAGCCAACAGTGGTGTCAAATAGGGGAGAAGGTATGGGATCATGTGCCCCTTAAACCCCCCCTCTAGGTTTCCAAATTTGCCTATTTTGATTCAACTTCATTCTAAAATTCTAAGTTGAGCTCAAGTGTTCTTAGGGCCAATTTTCAAGAGAGTGGGAGTTGAACTCATGTTCATCTTCCAACCTCGATAAAACAACCATAAGTTCAACGAATAGGATGAGCAAAAACATAGTTTGATTGAACAAATCCAGCGCAAAAACACAAATTCACGCTTTTAAATAATTGAATTTTTACGCTATTTAAATAAAGATAGATCTTATATGTTTGTTTTTAAATATATTATAACGCTATTCTATTGCATATTTTTAGCCTTTTATAGTTTACGCTTTATTTACTTCTGAAACATAATATGTATATAATGAAGGGCTGCGGGTCTATTAGAAATTAAAGCTAAAGCGGCTTTCACACGCTTCGTATGTAATTTCTATTTTCAGTAGTTAAGTTGCGCTATGTTAAGTAGAAATATTGCACTTTGACAAGTCCTTTCACGGGAGACTGACGTAAAACCAGCGTAATCATCGCCTGAAACCACCATAAGCAAAACTTTCAAAAATTAAATGCTTGGAATAGATTCAAGGTTTGACCAAGTGTCAAAGGCCTTCTGCGTAGAAAGATTCTATCAATTTTCTTTTAAAATTGATTTAATTGCCCTCCCAGAAATTGCATCTTGTTGCTGCTGTTTTGAATTTTTCCGTATCGTTAGTAAGCATTGTTAGTAAGCATTTCCATATCGTTAGTAAGCATTGAACTTATGTTCACCACCCAACCTCGTGAAAACATCCATTTGTTCAACGAAAAGGTGGGTCATCAAGTTCTACTCTGGTCGAAAGGCAGAGTTGAACTAAGGCTCTTTATCAAAAGAGACGGCTCTTTATCAAGTTCAAAAAGAGACAGGCTAGAGGAGGATGGGAGCAAAAACATGATTTGATCCGGCGCGAACAAATCCGGCGCGAAAATAAATTCACATGGATACAGAATTTTCATCCAGCTCGCATCTTCTTGAAAATGGCCTCTTATTTCGTACACCTAGACATAATTCTTTCATAAATTAAATAGTTACACTATGATTTAGTCAATTTTTTTTCCGGAGTAAGATAAAACAAAATCATCAAAATGACTCGGGCTAGCAAACATTGATGAACTTTCATTTATTGTTAGAGGATAATTGAATTAGTATGAAAAATTTGCATGACAAACACTAATTTTGAAAGAAAAATCAAGACAATGTATGTCAGTCAAAACATAAAATCAATTAAAAAAAAGTTCTAACTTGACTTAATAACAAAATTAAGTTAGTAGCAAGACAGTTCGTTAGTCAATAACAAATATATTAAAGGCTTAAACTGATAAGAGTAGAAAATACAACAAATCATAGTCAAAATAGTAAAAAATATACACAAAAATTATCAAAGGATAAAAATCAAACTAAAATTAAGAGAGCATGTAGAGTTGGTAAAAGGCAATAAAGCAATTTACAGCTAGTTAAGAAGTGAAATGAATATAGAGAGGTAAATCAAGTGAAATAATCTATTTTGAATCGATTTGAATGCTATTATTAGAAAGAAAAGATATTCTTCTATTGTAACAGTTCGTTTTGCATTGAATTGGAGTGGTAATAGAGACCCTTTTGCCTTAGAAGGAGATTCCTGATTGGGCTTTGAGGGAGGCTGTACGGAAAGGGCCTCATATGTGTCCCATGGAGTGATTAAGCCTGCCTTTCTTAAAAGATAATTGTATTTTTGCTTTAAAAATAACTAAGTGACTAAAATATAACTTTAACGGTATTGGTTGCTTTTTCTTCTTAGCTTCCTGGAAATGAGTTTTTTTTGGTTCTTTCGTAAAATGTGCGTTTTAGCATGGATTTAGTCTCATTAATTGCTTTCATAAAGTAATTTATCCTCGTGCTCAATTGTTAGCGTTAAGACTATTGTAGTTTTCCAATACGATGTGGGGACAATTGCAAGTGCTGGGGTATCCTTCTGTGTAATACCAAGCTGGTCGATGGGTCCCTTGTGGAAGCTACCCCACGGAAACTTTAACCTCTACCCACCCCCCTGGACGTTTGTAGCCTAAGACTACTGGGTCTTGACTGAATGGCATTGAGGTTTGGGTGCTACCAGGTAGATGGTAGAGATGCCCATACCTTAACGTCTCCTTGGCCACTTGAACAAGGCAGCTGGAAAGTTATTGTGCATAGTTGAATGTAAATCTGGCCAGTGGATATCCTGGATTCAATCGAGCTATGTAGTTTTCGAAGATGTCAAATAAGCTACAGACTACTGCACTTGAACGGTAAGTTTCCACTCCATGTGTTAGACTGAAGCCTTCCGCTTGGATGTCTTCGGCCTAGGACAGCAGAATAACATGGATAACAGGTTGAATAACAGCATGCAATCTACGGCACTGTTAGGGAATTTATTGCCATAACAACGCAAATCCTTCTGAGTATTTCGTTCGGATATCAGTCTGGTTGCCATCAGGTGGCTGATGAAGATGCCCATAACCGCGTAACTACTCAAACGAGCTATTTAGTCCGGGACATGTAAAAAAAGCGCTTCAAGGCCAAGATTACTGCGCTTCAAGGCCAAGTTCCCACTTGACGTATTAAACAGAAGCCTTTCCCTTGGACATCTCCAGGCTAGGGTACTTGAGCCTTGGCTGAATAACATGCAAGTCAGGATGCCAACAGGGACCTTATTACCATAACAGTGGCAGAGTCCGGTGAGCACCTTGACGGAAAAAGGTGATTACAAAGCTCATGCCTGTAATTGGTCGTTGTTGACGAAATCAGACCATGTGCTAGGTTAAGTCAGTCATGGGAGACCCACGACTCAACTGAGCCATTTAGTCTGGGAGACGTCGAGTCGGCTCAGGATTGATGCACTGGCAAAGTAACTCCAATTAGTAGACTAAAGCTTAGTAACTCTCCAAATGCCTCCGGATATTTTCAAAGATACTCCAAAAATCTTAGACTCAGTCAATGACACTCTTCTTAGTTTTACTCTTGGTTACTCTCCTTGTTAAATTCTCTCTTTTTAAAAAAGAAGAAAAACGAGGAAAAACAGAAGCCCGGGAAAAAAGGAAAATAAGCAGTAAACTCTGTACTTTTTTAAACGTGAATTTCCACTTTTCAGCTGCAAGTGGTGATCTGGGTCTAATTCCAACCAGTTCTGCAAAAGTTGAGATGCCAGTTGAAATTCTACCTTCTGTACCAATCACAAAAATTGCATCTGGTGAAAATCACATGATCCTTTTATCTGAAACCGGACATGTTTACACATTTGGCTGTCCTGAACAAGGTCAACTGGGAAGATTCTCTAGTAGAGCTGCTAGTATAGGGAGCAGTAGACAAACAGTTGGTAAATAATTTCTATTTACCTTATTATGAAACCTTTATCGTTGTTACAAAAGCCAAAGGTCGTATTTAGTGATATCATAATTTCATTGAGGTGTGATAAATTTATAGTTATTTCAATACAGTTATAGTTATTTATCGTTATGATTTTATATTTTTTTTTAATTAAGGTTTTAGACTCTTCATGGAAACAGTCATCTCCGGGAGATTGAATTAAAAATATATTTAGTAATTACAACTTGTTGCTGAATGATTTGGCCGGGGGGTTGATCCATGTTTTTTTTTCTTTCGAAAAATCCATAAATAACTTTGATATTTACTTTGCTTGGCATATTATTTACCAGGGGAAGGGGGGGGGGGTGGCGATAGCCAACATATTTGGGCAAATGTAAGAAAAACAAAACCGTGTGCAATGAACCTGTGGGGTTGCCCCTTAGGGTTGTCACCATCGGTTTAAAAAGACATCTGAGATACAACCAAATAACCTAGCACAAAATAAAAACAAACTATTTTTGATTGGCTTAGGGCAAATTTAAAGCAAAGATCTTCAATCTTTTGAGGTATATGGGCTGCATTGACGAAAAAGACATGCCTAGAGTTACAGTGAAAATTCAATTGCTAATAATATGTGACAAGAAAAAAACATATGCGGGTTTTGTAATATTCGTTGTCAATACAAGACCATAAGAAATTGGTTGTGATTTGTTGTTGTCATTTTGTGTAATGTTTTTTTTTTCATTTTATCTGTAATTTGTTGTCAATTTTGACACGTTGTCAATGTTTGGTAATTTTTTTGTCCTTTGTCACTCTATCTTTAATATTTGCTGCTAAGTATAAAACCATTATAGGTAGACTGTGATTCGTTGTTGTCATTTTCTGTGCAATACTTTTTCATTTGTCAGTAATTTTTGTCAATTTTGACACCTTATCAGTGTTTGGTATCTTTTTCTGTCATTTTGTCTGTAATATTTGTTGTTAAGTACAAAACCATTGGATTTATGCTGGGGTTAAAACGAAGCCGTCTGAACGTACCTTTTTTTTACAATGAAGTAAATAGCTACAGCTCAAGCCAGTTTGATATTTGCACATTTAGCGAGAAATTTAAAAAATTATAAATAGCCTTAGCTTAACAACGAATTGGAACAGAGCTATGAAATTATCTCACACAAGCTATTATGTTAAAAAGTTCCAAGATACCTATATGTAGGATATAATCTTATGAACATTATAAATATAATGTTACCATAAGAACTGCGCTATCAGCAGCGTTACCAGACGTCCTTTTTGGAGGACATGTCTTCCTGTTTAACCCCTGTCCTCCCTCCTTAAAAACAGTGATTTGTCCTCCTTTTTGTGTTTAACAAAAAGGATTTAAAATTTGTCCTCCTTTTTGTGTTTAACAGGAGGACATGTCTTCCTGTTTAACCCCTGTCCTCCCTCCTTAAAAAGAGTGATTTGTCCTCCTTTTTGTGTTTAACAAAAAGGATTTAAAATTTGTCCTCCTTTTTGTGTTTAACAGGAGGACATGTCTTCCTGTTTAACCCCTGTCCTCCCTCCTTAAAAAGAGTGATTTGTCCTCCTTTTTGTGTTTAACAAAAAGGATTTAAAATTTGTCCTCCTTTTTGTGTTTAACAGGAGGACATGTCTTCCTGTTTAACCCCTGTCCTCCCTCCTTAAAAAGAGTGATTTGTCCTCCTTTTTGTGTTTAACAAAAAGGATTTAAAATTTGTCCTCCTTTTTGTGTTTAACAGGAGGACATGTCTTCCTGTTTAACCCCTGTCCTCCCTCCTTAAAAAGAGTGATTTGTCCTCCTTTTTGTGTTTAACAAAAAGGATTTAAAATTTGTCCTCCTTTTTGTGTTTAACAAAAAGGATTTAAAATTTGTCCTCCTTTTTGTGTTTAACAGGAGGACATGTCTTCCTGTTTAACCCCTGTCCTCCCTCCTTAAAAAGAGTGATTTGTCCTCCTTTTTGTGTTTAACAAAAAGGATTTAAAATTTGTCCTCCTTTTTGTGTTTAACAGGAGGACATGTCTTCCTGTTTAACCCCTGTCCTCCCTCCTTAAAAAGAGTGATTTGTCCTCCTTTTTGTGTTTAACAAAAAGGATTTAAAATTTGTCCTCCTTTTTGTGTTTAACAGGAGGACATGTCTTCCTGTTTAACCCCTGTCCTCCCTCCTTAAAAAGAGTGATTTGTCCTCCTTTTTGTGTTTAACAAAAAGGATTTAAAATTTGTCCTCCTTTTTGTGTTTAACAGGAGGACATGTCTTCCTGTTTAACCCCTGTCCTCCCTCCTTAAAAAGAGTGATTTGTCCTCCTTTTTGTGTTTAACAAAAAGGATTTAAAATTTGTCCTCCTTTTTGTGTTTAACAGGAGGACATGTCTTCCTGTTTAACCCCTGTCCTCCCTCCTTAAAAAGAGTGATTTGTCCTCCTTTTTGTGTTTAACAAAAAGGATTTAAAATTTGTCCTCCTTTTTGTGTTTAACAGGAGGACATGTCTTCCTGTTTAACCCCTGTCCTCCCTCCTTAAAAAGAGTGATTTGTCCTCCTTTTTGTGTTTAACAAAAAGGATTTAAAATTTGTCCTCCTTTTTGTGTTTAACAGGAGGACATGTCTTCCTGTTTAACCCCTGTCCTCCCTCCTTAAAAAGAGTGATTTGTCCTCCTTTTTGTGTTTAACAAAAAGGATTTAAAATTTGTCCTCCTTTTTGTGTTTAACAGGAGGACATGTCTTCCTGTTTAACACCTGTACTCCCTCCTTAAAAAGAGTGATTTGTCCTCCTTTTTGTGTTTAACAAAAAGGATTTAAAATTTGTCCTCCTTTTTGTGTTTAACAGGAGGACATGTCTTCCTGTTTAACCCCTGTCCTCCCTCCTTAAAAAGAGTGATTTGTCCTCCTTTTTGTGTTTAACAAAAAGGATTTAAAATTTGTCCTCCTTTTTGTGTTTAACAGGAGGACATGTCTTCCTGTTTAACCCCTGTCCTCCCTCCTTAAAAAGAGTGATTTGTCCTCCTTTTTGTGTTTAACAAAAAGGATTTAAAATTTGTCCTCCTTTTTGTGTTTAACAGGAGGACATGTCTTCCTGTTTAACCCCTGTCCTCCCTCCTTAAAAAGAGTGATTTGTCCTCCTTTTTGTGTTTAACAAAAAGGATTTAAAATTTGTCCTCCTTTTTGTGTTTAACAGGAGGACATGTCTTCCTGTTTAACCCCTGTCCTCCCTCCTTAAAAAGAGTGATTTGTCCTCCTTTTTGTGTTTAACAAAAAGGATTTAAAATTTGTCCTCCTTTTTGTGTTTAACAGGAGGACATGTCTTCCTGTTTAACCCCTGTCCTCCCTCCTTAAAAAGAGTGATTTGTCCTCCTTTTTGTGTTTAACTAGTACATAACACTTGTACAACCATGGTTCCTAGACAGAACACAAATAGTAGTAAAAATCTACATTTTCAAACAAGATATGTAACATTTTGCTCATTAGAACAGGTTTTTTTCGTTGTGAGATATTCAGAAATGGAGAGTGGAGCTACGAAACATTTGGATTTGTCATTTCTTTTGTTTTTAACCAGTACAATTACACAACCAGAATTTCTCAACAGAACACCTAACAGTCATAAAAATATACATTTTCAGACAATTTATAAACATTTTGCTCATTGGAACTGGGCTTTTTTGTCTCGGGACGTTCAGAAATGGTATCTATGGAGAATGGAGTTTTCACATAGGCAACACTGA
This sequence comes from Artemia sp. Qi Xiang Cuo, assembly GCF_049724085.1. NCBI lineage: Eukaryota > Metazoa > Arthropoda > Branchiopoda > Anostraca > Artemiidae > Artemia > Artemia sp. Qi Xiang Cuo. The sequence goes on along the minus strand of NC_142798.1, from coordinate 15,717,244 downwards.
ACTAAACTGGAAAAATATATTTTTAGCGCGGTCTTAAATGTACGTATAATTCTGTTTTGTAAATGTATGATAAATTTTGAAGCATTAACAAATTACGTCAAAATAATAAGCAAAATGGAACTTTAAAAATCACATTTGATTGACAAAAGTGCCGTCTCTAATTAGAGTGCCCACTCACACATTGTTAAACTGACAGTTTTGAATTATAAAAAAATACCATATTAGAAAGGTCGTTTCAATTGAGTCTTTCTAAATAAAAAAGAAAGCAAATTGCATATGAACATAAATAAACATGAAAAAGTTAGCAATATACAAAAACTGAATGATTTCTTAGGCTGGACTGCTTTTCCATTTATAGAATTTAAGAGAGAAAGAAACGGGTATAATTTAAACAAACAGTGGAATAAAACAGTAAAACAGAGAAAAAACGGGGATAATTTAAATAAACAGTGAAATAAAATAGTAAAACAGAGAAAAAATGGGTATAATTTAAACAAAAAGTGGAATGAAACAGTAAAACAGCGAAAAAACGGGTATAATTTAAATAAACAGTGAAATAAAACAGTAAAACAGAGAACAAACGGGTGTTATTTAAATAAACAGTGGAATAAAACAGCAAAACAGAGGAAAAACGGGTATAATTTAAACAAACAGTGGAATAAAACAGTAAAACAGAGAAAAAATACAGTGGAATAAACAAAATACATTTTAAATGCTTTCTCCTTTTTAACTTTAGTAAATCCAATATTATTAAGGCTTTCAGGAATGAATATCAGTATATATATTAAAGTGTCAATCACCATTTTATTTTCTGGTTTTGTCTTCTACTTGGTTATGTATCGTAATTTCTGTTCGTTTTGGGTTTTATTATTTTTGTTCTCTTTGAAAAGACTCTTTTTTTGGAATTTTTTTTAAATTAATAACAATAATATTACGATATTATTGACTTTAATAATAATATTGATAATATTAATTAATGACAGTTAATGATAATAATAATAATGAAAGTGAAGTCATCATAAGCTAAGGCTGTAATAGTTTCCAGTTTGGGTTTTTAATAATGATAATTTAATGAAAAAAAAAAGAAATACAGATACAAACCTCTTACGATTCTCTAAGAAACTAGAAAACATATCAAGTAAATGAAAACTATCAAGCTCTTCCGTGAATGAATCCCCATATGGGCTATTTACTATTGATGAGGGCAGGCTATTATACTTGTTGATGACCCTGCTGGAGAATGAATCCCCATCTGGGGTATATACTATTGGTGAGCGCAGACTTATCCAGCTCTTTCGTGAATGAATCCCCGTCTGGGCTATTTACTATTGATGAGAGCAGACTATTCCATTTGTTGATGACCTTATTGGAGGATAAATCCCCATCTGGGCTATATACTATTGGTGAGCGCAGACTTATCAAGCTCTTTCGTGAATGCATTCCCGTCTGGGCTATTTACTATTGATGAGGGCAGACTATTCGATTTGTTGATGACCCTATTGAAGAATGAATCGCCATCTGGGCTATATACTATTGGTGAGCGCGGACTTATCAAGCTCTTTCGTGAATGAATCCCCATCTGGGCTATGTACTATTGATGAGAACAAGCTATTCCACTTGTTGATGACCCTATTGGAGAATGAATCCCTATCTGGGCTATATACTATTGGTTAGCGCAGACGTATCAAGCTCTTTCGTGAATGAATCCACACCTGGGCTATTTACTATTGATGAGGGCAGACTCTTCCACTTGTTGATGACCCTATTGGAGAATGAATCCCCAACTGGGCTATATACTATCGGTGAGATCAGACCTATCAAGCTCTTTCGTGAATGAATACCTATCTGGGCTATTTAATATTGATGAGGGCAGGCTATTATACTTGTTGATGACCCGGTTGGAGAAGGTACATCTTCCGGTGTCTTTTGAGAAGCGTCTACCTTGTAGCTTAAACTGATGTTCCCTTATACTTGACATTCTGACCCGAAGAATGTCGGTGGATGCAATGTTGTCATACAAGTTCCAATCCTGTTGCCATGACAACGACGGTAAGGCAAAGTTGGTAATTGGTAATTTACGTTGTTTTCTATCGTGGAGGCTTCTGATTGTGAGTTAAATCTTTTATTAGTCTCTTTGTTTAAGTCCTTCTTCTACTTTACTCTATTTTAAGTCATCACTAGCCAAGGTTCTTTAAGCTTTTAGTTCTGGTTTTTAAGTTTGTTTTTATCATGGAACTTTTGATTGTAAGTTAAATCGTTTATTAGTCTCTTTGTTTAATTCTTTCGTCTACTTTACTAAGGACGACCATTGGTAAAATTACCTAAATATTGTTGTTAATTATTTTCTTATGATTATTGATATTTTTAATAATAATAATAATTATAATTATGTAACATTTATTTTAATTTTTAAATTAAATAATTTATTGAATTAATTAATTAATTAATTTTATTTATTAAATTTATTTAAATAATAATATTTTATGCTTAAATATTATTATTTTTATTACAATAACTATTATTATAACAATATAAAAATTAATAACTTAATATTAACAATATGATTATAATTTTCTTACAATTATTATAACAGATCAGTAGAGACAAATTCTTTGGTTTGACAGTGAAACAACAAAAAAAGATCGGTGGATATTTCGGTCATATATTTAGTGGCCGTGTTCAGCAGACAAACTGCTGAAGATGGTCATTGTATATGTGACCGAAATATCCAAAGATTTTTCTGTTGTTTCACTGTTAAATATTCAGCAGATAAACTGTTGAAGACGGCCACTGTAAATGTGCCCGATATATCCAGAGATTTTTCTGTTGTTTCACTGTCAAATAAAAGGATCTGTCCCTATTGAACTGTTATTTGTACGTCATGGAAAGGCAGTGTGGTCTTCAAAAATACCTATATATAATTATTGTATATCATTTTTTTACGACTATAATCATTATACTATTTTAGCTGGGTACTTAGAGCCTCAGAAGATTGCCTTGATGATAAAAACTGGGAAGTCGAGACGAAAGCAAGTAGCCTTGTTCGATAACGTTTGGGCTGGAGGAATGGCGACGTATATGAAAATTAAAAGCTCGGATCAGATCTATGTTTGTGGGTTGAACAACTACAATCAAATAGCAACTGAAAGTGATAGCGATGATGCAATAGTGATATATTTTCCAATATTGAATAGCAATTTGTCTGGGCGAGCAATTGCTGTAGCTGGAGGGCAGCATCACAGCCTGGCGATGTCAGTAAACGGTAATTCTTTTAAATTATTTACTTTTTTTATATAATTTATTAATTGCAACAAATGATCTTTTTTAACTTTAATAAATAAATAATTTATTGATCAAATAATAACTTATAAAACAATTTGTTTATTTGATAAGTATACTATATAAATAATGAATAATAAAAATAAATATAATAATGAAATAATATAATTGTAGCAATAATGTAATGATAAAAAAACATAATTATGATAATGATAAATATAATGTGTAAATAATAAATATAATTTATTTATTTTTTTCCTATAATTTGTTATAAAATAATTAATTTATTTAATTAAATAATGTATTTTTTTTATAAATAAGTGAATAATTTATTGATTTAATGAATAATTTTTTATAGTTTATTTATTTATCTTAAGCCGTCTAAATATGCTAGACTCGAAGTGAGTTTTAGCTCATTTAGTTTCCAAGTCTTGTCATACCGGTCAACAAAATATATGAGAGTTGATTAGGGAGCAACTTTGATCTTGAAAAAAAAGCTAAGGGAAGAAGTGTAATTATTATTTACGTTTGCCCACTAAACCCTTAAACAGCTATTCTTTGGTGTAATTTAAGGCCTATTCAAGGTGTGTTTTAGCTGATTTTGTTTTCAGATGTAATTTATATAGCGCAATAAAGTTTATTAGGGCTATTTAGAAACCAACTTGAATTTTAGATAGCAACTGAAGGGATCTTCAGTTGCTAAAGAAAGAAAGATAGCAACTGAAGGGATCTTGTATTGTACACTTGTAAATTACATTCTTAAACTGCAATTTAGGATAATCCCTTTCAAATTGAGATACATAAAATAATAGCATACTACCTTCTTGATTAAAAATGACAATGCATTTATTGATATCCCATAAGTTATCATTACCATTTCAGCTATTTGTTACATTCTATTCGTAACATGGGTAAACTTAGTTAGGTCAGGTATTTCATTAGGAGACAGCGATCCCTATTACGACGACCTATTCAGTACTTTGAAGTTGTAGAACTCAACACCAAACATCATGTGACAGTTGGCCTTCGCTAATTCTCACCATGCACCTTCAATAACGTCATTGGCCGCTTTTAGTTTTATCAGTCACATGTGGCTGTTTCATCTTTCTCAAAAAAGGGATCCTGAGTGTCCAGTATGTATAAAGGATGTGTCTGAAGTAGTCATTTTCAGATTCCTAGATTTGGTATTCATGTTGCTTAGTCGACGCTCATGTTTCGTATGCATGAATCAGCACGGAGAGAAAGTTTTTGTCAAAGAGCAGGATTCTAAGTTTTAGGGCATACGCAGGCTCGTCAATCGGGGGCCACCCCTCCTCCACTCCCCAGGTAAAAAAAAAATATCTTGTTATTTCTATTTTATAGTTATTTTCTATTTTAGTTATGTGCTATATTAAATTAGCGAGACTGGCCGTTTGTACTTTTTTACCCCTGTGCTTCGTTCTTTGCTTTTTGCTTCGTTTTTGCTGTCCCCCGGTAATATTTTTGGTTCAGTATATATATTTTTACATATTATGCTATGTTTTATTTTATGCTATATTTTATTTTATTATTTATCAGTATATAATATTTTTGGTTTGGTAATATTTATGGACAATTTTACTGACATCTACACATTAATAGGAGGAAATCTTCGAAATAGCCAGTGGATCTTCAATAGGAATTGTTTAAAAAATTAGATACACAGGTTTGGGCACATTTTTGTTAATTTTGGCTTGTTTTGAGTTTGACTCGGTTATTTATTGTAATTTCTGTTCATTTCATTTATTTATCGATATCGATTTCTGGTAGGTTTACGCTTGGAAGATTATTTGACTTTATATTTGCTAATTCTTGGCTTATTGGAGCTCTTTACTTTTCTTTGAAAAACTTGTCTTGTGGACAAAGTTTTTAAAATTAATTTTATTATGTATGAGTACATGATATTTCTGGCTCGGTAATATTTGTAGGAATTAAAACTGACATCTGCACATTAAAAGACGGAGAACATCTTTGAAATACCCAGTAAATCTTCCATAAGAATTATTTAAAAGATTAAATGCACAAATTTGGGCGTTTGATAGACGCACTTTTGCCTTGTGCGTGCATTAGTGCCTTTGATATTTATGCAGTCCATTAATTTCCTTTCTACTTATAGGAGAAGTACAATCTTTTGGATCAACCACGTACGGCCGCCTTGGCACTGGAAATTTGGGCCCCCTCGTCTCAGCCGTATCTGAACCAACCTCTGTGGCGATACCAGGACGTGCGATTGATATTGCTGTTGGGTCAAGTGTGTCATTTGCGATTACTGATCAAGGTAACTTTACGATTGCAAAGGGCCTCACCTTTGGTCCTATAAAGCTCTGGATCCTACGTTTGTAGCTATTGTTACCCTTTGCAAAGGGCCTCACATTTGGCCCTATAAAGCTCTGGATCCTACGAATGTAGCTATTGTTATCCTTTGGAAAGGGCCTCACATTTGGCCCTATAAAGCTCTGGATCCTACGAATGTAGCTATTGTTACCCTTTGCAAAGGGCCTCACATTTGGCCCTATAAAGCTCTGGATCCTACGAATGTAGCTATTGTTACCCTTTGGAAAGGGCCTCACACTTGGTCCTATAAAGCTCTGGATCCTACGAATGTAGCTATTGTTACTATTATCCTTCTTATTCTTAAACTGCAATGGAAACTACTTACAACAGGATTCCCCTTTTAATATCAGAGCCACAAGATGGCTTGCAAAGATTATGGAATCTTCCATGCAATCCGTCGAAAAGGTAGGAAGCAGTTCGCGAACTGTAATTCTAAGGAAAGTGAATGCATTCATTATTCTTATATAGTTTGAATACATAAGAAGACTAAATAATAAAAGGATAAGAAATTCTAATCTTAATAAAGTCTAATCTATTCAGCGATCTCATTTTAATTTCTGCTATCCTAACTCTCGTTAATCCTCTAGATAAATATAAAATGCTTTTTTTGGAAGGGGGGGGGGACTGATAAATCATCTCTCTTGATTCCCAGTGATGTATCTTGCTATACACCTTCATTATTAGCGTGGGGTAGGAGGTAATAATGCCCCTCCCATTGCTATAATTGCTATATTAGGGGACTGTCCCCTCTTCTCCTCTTCCCTCTTTACTATCAAGTTTTACTTTTCGTCTAAATTATTTCAGCATATTTCCTTAAACACAAAGCCTATTGAATTGGAAAAAGGATAAAGCTCTGGATCCTAAAAATGTAGTTATTGTTACTATTATCCTAGCAATTTGGAAAGATTCAAATATCTTTGTACCTGCAGCTTGTCGTGTTGTTGGCTCATAGTTGATGTTTGACCCCGTCCGAACCGGACTCAAAATTAGAAATGTAATATAGCACTAATAAAGTCAATATAAAGGATTGTTCATTGGGAGATGAACCTTTTAAATAGCTCAATCGTGGCATGTTGCGGCCGTGAATCTTTTGAGAGAAGAATAGGAAGATAAGTTTGCGAACCAAGACTAGAATATTGGAAGCTACGGTAATGAAAGTGGTTAAGTATGGACAGGTTCTGAACCGTGGGTGCCTCGAAAGGTAGAGGAAGATTTTTTTAATGTTATCTGGAGGAATTGTCTACCGGTAGTTTTAGGTACAGGTTTGACTGACCGTTAAACAACGAGCTGTAGGGGAAATAAGGTTCAATCCAACTGTTTCGAGATGTAATGAAAGAAAGGCTGAGATGGCGCGTTTTACAAATTCAAGATAAGAAAATTGCCAAAGGTTGTGCTTTTTGAGGCAAAACGAAAAGCAAATCTTCCCCGAACGTGGCGAGAAGAGGTGATAAGAGAAGATTTAAGACGAAATAGAAATTCTGGGGAGGTGGTGAAAAGTGAAGCTTGGAATAGATTGGGGTGGACGAGGAGCGTGCGTAGAAGCGTTGGCCTCAGGTGGCTTGGTGCTGTAGTGAATCGGTAGTACTATAAATCTTTGATAATCAGTCTTTTTCTTTGCTAACCTGTCATTAAAATATAAAAAAACTACCGCTCTAATATTAATAAGATGACGAACCAGGTGCACAAGTCTACGGTTATTTCAAAAGTAGAACGATTTTTAAAAATTCGGTTTTGCTATAACAAAAATTAGAAGACCATAATTTTACATTTTCTTTAACAGAAAAAAGTGGTTAAATCCATAGTTAATCTGAACTAGCAAGATTACCAACTCCCCTTTACAATAATAACACCTGAAATATTCAAGTATCTAAAGATCTTGGGCAACATTGCACCCTTAAAAAATAAATGCGGCATAAACCTTAAAAAAATATTCTCTAATCGGTCACATTGTATGCTAATCTGTCCTAAAAATATCAAAGACATTCTGATACAAACAGGATGATGAACCCAGGGTTGCCTGGTCAAAATCACTAAATTTTGAGAAAAAATCACTAGGAATAGTGATAAATCACTAGGCGTGGGAACCCTGTGCAAACCTGGTCCACTTGTTTCACAGTCGTTTTAAAAATGTAATAGCTCTAAAAATGTGGTTTCGCCTTGGCAAAAATTAGTGCTTTTTTAGTGGTTTTTTTTTTTTTTTTTAGACCGAAAAATTTGGATTTTTCCTTCTAAAAAAGACCTCTTCCTGTCTGGTGCTTCCATACATAATTACCTAATTAAGCCGGATAAATGCCATTGATGTATTACCTAATTTAGAATTGGTAATACATCAATCGGTAATTTAGAATTGGTGATTACGGCCAGCCGGCCGTAATCAGGATGGCCAAAACAAAACTAATAGATACAAAGTCGTATCCAGGGGGAGGGAGTTACCGGCTTTGAACCCTCCCCCTGAAATTTTGGTTCAACTCGTAAAAAGTAACAAAGAACATATAAAATGCCGTTTTTAAAGTTTTTATTGTAGCTTCCCCCCCCCCCCCGAACAAAATCCTTGGTACGGCTTTGGTGAGGTATTATATTATCTTTTATCATAAAATGACATTAACTGCTAATATTATTAATTCATCCTTTTTTTTCTCTCTAACGTATGACTTCTTGTTGCTGATATCAGATGTATGGCGTTGTAAAAGTTTCATTGAAAAATTATTTGAGTTTCTAGTTTTCTACTATTGCTTTATGATCCCTTCTTTTAGGTGATTGTTATTCATGGGGCATGGGAACAAATGGTCAACTTGGGTCTGGATCTGAAGATGACATCTACGCTCCACACCATATTCAAAGCAAAGAAACTCAAGAGAAACGTGTTATAGCTGTCTCTAGTGGTGGTCAACACACACTTTTCGTTGTTTCTGAAAAGATAAAACTCTAGAATTTTTCTTATAAATAGAATTTTTGTTTCTGCTCAATTAGAAATTTTTGTAAATGTCCTAAAGAGCGACTGCATCCTATTGTGTTGAGATAAAAGACGTTTGTTAGTCAGACACGCTTGTATGATTTTTTTTTTTTGTTTGGGGTGGGGGTTCAGTTTTAAAAGATAAATTATACGTTTTTTTTTTCTCTTGAATACAATTTTGTCTATTCAAAAGAAATTTTTTTATTTTCCATTTAGAAATTTTTTATAAATGTTCAAAAGATCAATTACATGCTGTTGTACTTAGCTAGAATGCCATTGATGTATTACCTAATTTAGAAATGGTAATACATCAATCGGTAATTTAGAATTGGTGATTACGGCCAGCTGGCCGTAATCAGGACGGCCAGAACAAAACTAATAGATACAAAGTCGTATCCAGGGGGAGGGAGTTACCGGATTTGAACCCTCCCTCTGAAATTTTGGTCCAACTCGTAAAAAGTAACAAAAAACATATAAAATGCCATTTTTAAAGTTTTTATTGTTTTTTTTTCTGGGGGGGGGGAGAGGGCTTAGATTTAAAAGATATAACTCTAGACTTTTTTTGAAATAGAGTGTCTCTGCTCATCTAGAAAATTTTATAATGCCCAAAAGACCAAATGTTTACTGGTGTGCTTTTTCAAAAGAGGTTTGTCAGTCAGACACGCATTCAGGATCCTGTTCGTTTGGAAGGGGAGGGAGAGAGGCTTAGCTTTAAAAAAGAACCCTGGGATTTTTTATGGATAGAGTTAGGATACTTCAATGCTTAGCTGAAACACATGTATCAGTTCGGCACGCTTGTAGGATTTTTTTTTTCATGGGTGAGGGATTAACTTTAGAAGACAAGACTTTCTATAGCTTCTGCTCGTTTGGAGCAAAAACTATAGTTTGGAGCTCGTTTGGAGCAGAAAATATAGAAACGCGTTTGGAGCAGAAACTAAGTTTGGAGTAGAAGACAAGAGAATTTATGTTTCTGCTCGTTTCGAAATTTTATAAATGTCCAAAAGAGAAAATTTTTACTGTTGTGTTTAGCCAAAAGACGTTTGTTTATCAGACACGCATGCAGGTTTATTTTTTGTTTTGGAGGGGGTGGGTTGCAACTTAAATAACAAATGTGACAAATTGGTGAACTGCATTAAAAATATACAAAATAATGTGACACATCGTGAAAATACTAAGATTTCGTTAGAGTATGGCCTTAGGCAACCTCCTTCCCCCTTCCCCTAATATACGTAACAAGGGACAGTAAGCCAGCTCTTCGGGTAATCGAAATTTTAATAAAGCCGCTTATTGCGTCTAATTAAGATGTATTTTGCCAGTAGTTTCAGACACAATATTCTTCAAATTCGTGTTTTAAAGGCGTTTTTGAAGAAAAAGTAGCAACATTAGAACGTAAATTCTAGTATTCCGCTGAAACGAATGCAATCAGTTAAACGTGGAAACGGTCGATCGGGTGAATTAATGCTAATGATTAAGAGCAAGTCTCCAGGAAAGAAGAATATGGGTTGATCTGCTATTAGTTTTATAATGTTTCCTTGCATAAAGCATAAATAAACCTTGGGAAATAAAACGGTATTACTTTTGACAATTAAATAAAAAAGGTGGTACTAAATTGTAAAATTAATTTTCAAATAAAGCAGTGTCAAAACATCAACTGATTGCGTATTTCAAAACTTCGTATATGTCAAAAACACGTATTGTCAAAAATTAAACTGATTTTGAGATCTAATTAAAAGTTCTTTTTTACCTTTTCTACTGTTTGGGAGTCTTAAAGACAAGCAAGTCCATGCTATGCTTCAATTTTGTCGTTTGAAAACAAAAACTAACTATTAGTATTTCGTTTTTATTTTATATTATTAGCCCTGTTATTTCTCGCCCCTTTCATCTTTCTTTATTTATTTTGATACTCTTTTTGGACTATTTTTCCTGTCTCTTCTAATTTAAGAATTGCCATTTTTCCCAGTATACCGCCCCCCTTAGAAAAGGTGATAATTTAAGAGATGATTGGAAGGCCTTTCTATTTTGAATTGAGGCTAAAGAATGCAGTAAAATTCAAGATAGACACTTCCATTAAAGAATAGTGAGAAATAGGGAGGTTAAAGGTGATATTGGAAACGTGGAGGTGAAATAGGTGAGGGGAAAAAAGAAATTATGAGGTGAAAATCTCAAGTTCTGAAGAAGGTGAATGGGTAATCGTAATAGCTGGCAATGAAACAAGTAGCATTTGATGACACAATTTTATTGTGATCAAATTTTATATATTATTTTCAGTGCCGTAGCCAGGGGAGGGGCATCCGGTTTGACTCTTTCCCTCTGAAATATTTCCCGGGCTCTTGAAAATGTAGGTAAAGAAAAATCTTACTTGAGACTAAGGTAAAGTCAAGGGGAGGTAAACCCTTTCTTCTTTTGTTACCCCCCCCCACTGGAAAGAAATTATGGATATGGCCCTGACTGTCTTAGACCAGGTTGATTATTCACCATAATAATGGTATTGCAGCTTCTCCCGACTGTGGTTTTTCTGGTATTTTCTTAAACAACCTTTTGCTATGTTAAAGTATGATTGTGGGGTTGGGCATGTCCCCCCCCCCCTAGATTTTCAAGAATACATTTTTTTGGTATGTTCATTGAAAAATTCTTTTTTTGGTATTTTCATCAGAGGAAATAAAACCCCCCTCGCCCCCTAGATGTTGAAAAATACGTTTTGCCCCCCCCCCCTCATATTTTCGTGAACTGGTGCTGCTGATTTGTGTCAAATCAACTACAACATAATTTTTATTAATTAACAGCCTCTCCAAGGTAATTGTCTTGCCAAATACGTAAGTCGGAAAAGCAGGCCTTTAGAACCACCTCTACCCAATATATGAAATTGTTATTATTTTCTCTATGATTCCTATATTATCGCTGTTAGGATTGCTGTTAGGATATAGTATGATTCCTATACTATACTATCGCTGGATTACGTTGCTCAGGCCATATCTGACATTTTCGAACTTCCGAGATAATTTCCAAAAACCGTTTCCTGAGGTTAATTCAAAGGAAGAATCAGCAGAGCAATGTATTTTCAATTCCACTTCGATCCTACTGATCTACATTGTCCTGCTGATTCTCCCTTTGAGAACAGCTCAGCGAAAGGTTTTTGGCAATAAAATGTTAAAACTTTAGATGTAATAGTGACAATATGTTGCTTGTGTGTATGTGACAATAGTGACAATATGTTGCTTGGTATTTATATAATCTTTAATCTACATTATAAAAGAGGAAGAAAAAGGGGGGAGACTTCTTGCTTGAGTCTTGCTATGTGCTGCTTTTGGTCCTGTTGTATCAATTCGTAAAGTCTGAGACATAACCAAGTTTTGTTCGTCCTAAATTGATTTCTTGATGCAGTAGGATTATTAAAATGTGGTTGCTTTAGAAATGATCAATTCAAAGATAAAACCTATGATATCTGTTCATAACTTGTGTCATAGTTAACCTCGGGGACTGCTTTGTGTCGCCACCTGATGCGCCCTTTATTCCACCATTCGGATTATTTACGTTGCACAATTACTTTGGAAGCGTAAAAATATCAGATACGACTTGTAGGCTTAACAGGGACGATATTTCTAGTATAATTTGCCAGTTTTTGCGACTTCTTTAAATTCCAAACCTAGATTTCCTTAAATGGGCCCCCTTGAAAAAATATATTCTGTACGTACCTTTTCGATGTATGTATTTCAATTATTCCAATTAATTGGGGTTCGGTATTTTCCTATTTACGGCCGTTTATAGTAGAATATCCTGCTAAATACGGGATTTTTTTTAAAGGAATAAATAAGACTGGGAGTTTTGAGTGATACAAGAACTTTTTTTTATTGTTACTGTCGTTTTATTTCCTTCAGTCAACTTTATACATTTGCCATATTTGTATAAAACAAAACTAGAACCTGAATATAAGGAAACTTTGGCACTTTATGGGAATTGAATTTCACCCCTTCCTCTTCCAGAAATGTGTCTCCTGAAATAATATATTCTGTATGTGCCTTTTCGGTGTATCCATTTTAATCATTCCAGGAAATTGGAGTTCGGGGTTTGCCTATTTGCAGCAGTTTATAGTAAACTATCTTGCTATTTATGGAATTCTTTCTTAAGAGAAAAACTGGGAATTTTCAATAATACAAGAATTTTTTGATTATCGCTGTCGTGCTTTTCCCTTAGACACCTTAATATATTGATCAGATTTGTATAAAAGAAAATCGGAACCTGAATATAAGGAAATTTGGGCGCTTTATTGGACTTAAAATATGCAAGACTGACTGTGCACCGTCACCCCAATTTAGAACAATTCCATACAGGGTTCAGTTGAATTAATTTTTTTTTTTGAAATTTGAAGTTTAAGCAAAGCTCACGTTTCTATGCATCCAGCATGAAAATTTTTCCAAAAATAGACAGGTCTTTTATTTTAAACTATTTCTCAATTAGAAAAATTTCTAATTTAAATGCAAAAAACAAGCGAGTAAACTTTTACACAAATATATTTATTGTTGTAACTTTTACACAAATATATTATTATTTGTCAAAAGTGGACTTTTTTCTCCTGCTTAATGTAAAGCAAAGCTCCGTTTATTTTTTATTTTTTTTTTACAAATTTTTACATATCGTAAATACATACACATTCTCACGCTCTATCAAATAGTTCTAACGTTACTTTTGTACTTTAAATATTTCCAAAGGAAATTCCTTCTTTAAGATTTACCTTTGTGAAAAGTAATGAAAGTATTCTCTATTTATTCATTTCAGATGCTGTTAATGTCCAAGTGTATGTACTTAGTTATTTTTGTAAAGATGCTCAATTGTATGTAGAAGTGAATTCATTTGTCTTTCGTATAATTCTCTTGGATAGTATAATAAAGACCATGGTGTCTTGTTAGAGATAGAATTGATATGCACAATTATTTTGTCAGTGAAATTTAGTTTTCTTCAAATAAATATTTTGTATTTGAATGATGTTTTACTTTTTCTATTTTCCTCTAAGCTTGCCCTCAGATCAAAGACTACCCGCTAAGATGTGCATGCCTAGCCTGTTGTCTTTTAAGGTGGTTCTTATGCTGGGGATCCGCCCCTGCTATCAATTCTCCACTCAAGACTAGTCCAACTAGGAGCTGGGCCGACCAAAATTTTTGAGAAATCACTTTCAAGTGATTCGTAGAGGTTCGCTAACACCTTACCTTACTATTACCTTAGAAATCACTTTCAAGTGATTCGTAGAGTTTCGCTAACACCTTACCTTACTATTACCGTAGAAATCACTTTCAAGTGATTCGTAGAGGTTCGCTAACACCTTACTATTACTATTACTAATCTACCTTACTATTACCTGACTATTTAAAGATTTTTGTTTGTTGAAGTTCGATGTTGAAGTTTTGTTGCCTGTATGTAAGCCGAGTGAATACAAGAACTGATCCCCATTTTACCATTGTTCTAATGTCCAAAAATTCTTTAAAATTGAATTTCACTGTATATATGTACGTGTAACATTTTTTGAACGACTGGAAAACTGCATTTGAAATAGGACCTGAAAAGGCCGAATATTTTTTTCCCGAACGGCTTTAACCATACATCCATAAGCTTTCTGACCAAGGATACCCTGATGTAAGAAAAACATTTTGATTGAGCACCCCCCCCCCACTCCCCGTAAAAACTAGTCAGAAATTTTTTCCTGACTCATTTTTTTTACAGAAGTGAGTCAGAATTATTTTTTAAGCACTAAAGGTTATAACAAGACTGAACTTGTAAAGGTTGTTTTAATAAAATGTTGGACTAAAACACATCTATATCAAAGGTTGTCAGCAGGATTGGGGTCAAGTTTGCTTCAGCCCCGTAGAAGACCAAATATTATGCAGAATTTTCATACGTAGTATCAAAAATTCCCACCCCGTCCACCTCCAAGTTTAAAGTGAAAAGAAATCTAATAGAATAATGACAAAAACAATGGCTGTGGCACTGTCACTGAATGACCTAAGGAAATTTTTCTTAGAATTAAAATTGCAATCTTGTATTTTAGTTCTTAGCCAGAAAAGCCTAAAAAACTTCACAAATATTCAAAAATTAACCCTTAATAAAACTGAATGCATTAAAGACGAGAAATTTGTAAAAAAATATGTCTTCCAGAAATTTTTTTGAAAAGAAAGATAAGGTGCGATGTAAATGCGCAAAAAAAGCAGAAATAAAGCCTAAAAAGAACACGACTTAAAATGAATAAACAAATAAAACCTAAAATGAACAGAACTGTCACAAATGTAAGTGTTTGTTACGCCCCCTTAAAGGTTATTGTGTCATTTTGTACTTTACTGAAGAGATTATATTTGAGGCAGTTTTTTTTTATTATTAATTAAAAAAAGTTTTTCTGAGGAAAGTAAAGAGCGAAGTCGGATAGGGCGTGTTGGTAACGCGCGTATCGTTGTCAGGCGTATCAGTATCTCGTGCTTTTTTTTCCAATAATGGTTCTGTGCCTTCTATATAATTTTTAATTAAAAACGGACCAAGATTAATTTAAAAAACTAAGTTTTCCTGAGGGAAGTAAAGAGCAAAGTTGAAATTTAAAACGAACAAAAATTATTGCTTCACAGCCCATCTAGTATATATCGATAAAACTAGTGCAAATAATTCACCTTGGTGATATTTCCCCATGTTCTTAGGATTATAGAAAATTAGCGCTTTACTGAAAACAGTTTTCGCGTTATAGATTAGTTTTCGGTTGTGAGGCTACGTACTCACTTTTGACTCCTAAATCAACATTCTTGTTATTTATACTTGACTTTTGTGTTTTCTGTTAAGCGCTAGTTTTTATAATCCCACAAGCACGTGGAAATATCACCAGTTGGTTTATCCGTACTAGTTTTATAGATATAAATTAGATAGGCTCTGAAGTAATACATTTTGTTAGTTTTAAGTTTCAACTTCACTCTTTACTTCCGTCAGAAAAACTTTGTTTTTAAATCAACATTATATAGACCGAGGTGACAGTCTAGCTGATTTTCCGAAGATTTAGATGTAAGTTCAAATGAGAAAGAAAAATATATACAGGACAACGGTTTGTAAGGAATACAACACAAAAACTGTAAGCACTTTCTGGATTATAAAAGGACGGCATTTTATGATATTTCAAAACAAATATCCGGGGACTTTCTGGGTTTTTAGGGGTAAGTCGACGGAGAGGGAAGGGTACTTCAACTACATCAAGACTTATAGCTCCCTCATTACGACCTTAGATTATCTACTTTAAAGGTTCAATGCCTGAGGAGGACTCAAGGCAGCATTGTTGAGGCAAGGGTCGTGAGAATCATATAGGTTAGCAGAAATACCTTATTTCCATTACATTGCCTACTCCTTACCATTATATTGGCTATTGTAGAGAGCTAGTAAAGAGTAGAGAACAGGTATAGACTTTAAGTTGGGACCGCATCGCTCAGAAAGGCAGTTTTTAGACGAAATTAAGATTGTTTTCTTATTGCAGTTGCGTTAAAAGAGTAGAATACCTCGTAAGAATTCAATGGTTTCAAAGAAAAAAAAAGCTTTTTTTTTAAAGTGACTTATACCTTAGGTTTTAAATCAACGAAAAGTGGTGGATTTTTGTTTTTCACAATTTGGACGACAAACACATTGATTACCCAAACGTAGTGTTTAAGATGATACGCAAACGTAATTACTCAAACGTAATGAATTTTTGCAGTACAATTTTCGGTCGATAGTTGTACCAGGAACTTTCAATCTGATCTGTTTACAGCAGTAGAATGGAAAAACAGCCTAGAAGTTTTTTTTTGCAAAGTTGTCTAAGTGTTCACTGTAGTTCACGAAAGTAGGGGGGGGGGAATCTATTTTCAAAACCTAGGGATAGGGGTATTCTTATAAAATTAAATTATCGAAATCGACTAGGAATTATTCAGGAAATAGACATCAGTCAAATACGGTACATAAATTTAATATGAGTAATTTAGTGTTTATCAAATGTCTTGAATCAAATAAAATTATTGATGACATTGATTATGATAAAAATAAATATTAGATAAAATAATATAAATATAATATAAATAAAATGGGCATCAGAGTTGTTGTTGCCGTTTAGTTAAAGTTTTCCTCGCATAGTGTTTCTGTATGGATGGAGCTAGATTGAATCCTATTTGAATATTTTGGATCTAGCTTGAATCCTAGGTTATATCTTTAATCATAAATTAGCAGGACCATGAAAAAATTTCTGGCTGAAATTGTTTTGCGTAGCAGTATTGTCTTAGATAAGAATTGGGACATCCGGGGAGGGGGCAGATTCCCCTTGGATTTTTTCTCCCTAGATTTTGAAAAACAGCTTTTTTAAGGAAGTTTTCATTGAAAATGCTTTGTTTTTGTATCTTCAGTGAAAAAAATGAAACAAAGTTTGTTTCAGTGAAACAAACTTGCCTACTTTTTCTACACTTGCGTGAATTAACGCCACTAAGAAAGTCTGAGGACGCGTTGACCAGATTTCCCCGCTTAGATTAAATCATCTAATAGCTTTTTATGGTCCACACGAAATAAGAAGTAAACGCATGATTGTCAATGGTCTATCGTGTTTTAAAAGTACTAGAGCTCTTTTTAATTTCAACAAAAGAACCATTAAAGAAAAATTAAAGAATCAAAATACTCACAATAAACGATATAATTGGGCCCAAGCCTCCAGTTCGGCAAATTGGCGCCCCAGTATTTCCCGTACGTATGCATTCCTTCATGCGGTGGAAAAGTACTTGCAGGTGCATGATCATTTAGGTTAATAACAAAGATATCAATCTAGAAGAAAAGAGAAAACAATAATTATAGCTACTGAATATTATGAGCTGAAAAATAAGCCATCTACCATTAAACTTTAAAAAAATACTCATCTTGGGTCCGGTTATTGCAATTTTCAATTCTAATTTTTTAAGGATCAAAACTTAATAGAAAAATAAGTACAAAGATCTCGAGTAGGAATGGGTTATTGACTCGGGGGGGGGGGGAGTGACGTCACAGTCACATTATTGATCCACTAAGGGGTCTAGATTGTTGGGAAATTGATTTACATAATCGAATGGGACAAGAGGGGACAATATTTCTTAGAAATTGATTAACATAATCGAAGGGGACTAGATTTCTGAGAAATTGATTGCATAATCGACTGGGACAAGATCAGATTAGGTTTCTGGGAAATTGATTGCATAATCGACTGGGACAAGAGGGGACAGGATTTCTGGGAAATTGATTACATAATCGATGGGGAATTCTAACGGGACAGAATCACTTGTCTCTTTCTAGGCCAATCAGGGAGCCGGAAACACTAACGGGACATGATCGCAGTGAATATAAGGAAGGATTTTTGCTATAGTTGTTATTAGTGGGAGAATAGAACTCAAGGAGTGAGAACAGTTTGACTTTACTCATTAAGATATACTTGTAATAATGAGTGGAATGTTTACACTATTAGAAGTTGATAGTGGAGTTGGTAGCACTGATAAAAGAGCCCCTAACATTGCGGTGGAAATCACGAGAGGATCACAGCTTTGTCTGGAATGGGATGAAGTATATGCAAGATATGTGATATCTTCGAGCAAATTTAAAATGGAGGATCAATTATGCTTCGCCGCAAAGGTTGATGTAGCACATGTGAACAGACTTCAAAGTGCTTTAAGTGCAATAGTGAAGCATATCGAGGACAATAAGCTGTATCGCTAATTGTACATGTGTAATATATATTATTATTGTAATTATACAATAAAATTGTTTCGAAATCGAAAATGTCACCCTTTTGTTAGAATGTTAGATTAAGTAGAACGATTCATGGTTAGTCTAGAATCAGCAGTGAGAGTGATAGGATCGAAAAATGAATAAAATTGAGAAACAAAGACTTAGATCGAATCTTGTGATTATGGAAAAACATTTGATTCTGGATGACGATTTTCTCGAGTTATCCCTTCAACAGAAGAAATTCTTACAGGGGACACATAACAATATAATGAAAAGTGATTCTCCCCCATTGGACTATTGTATGAAGCTTTTACGATGTTACTCAAATGCTTATACTCAATTTATTGATATATTAATTGAAACAAAGCAGATTAATATCGTGGATATACTTTTGAAAACATTGCCATAGATTCAATGTAGATGGCTTCTCCTTCGAAAGAGGTAACGCCACAGAGCTACTCCTCTCCCATTACCCACTGAATTTATCGAACGAGGATCAGTTTCTTTTTAGCTATGAGAAAGTTGACATCGGAAACCAAAAAAAAACAAATGTTCTATACATGTCCACTATGCATGTACACTCTTGACAATTGGTCATCATGTGAGAATTGTACAATTATTGATGACTATAATGAAAAGTGCAAATTATGTAATCCTTTTAAATTACATAGAGGATATGCAGTACAAATTAAAGGATGTAATTCATGTATTGAAGAGATTTGTGACTCTCACCCTAGAGGACAACTATGCTTTAATTGCCACTATGACAAATGTGATCAGTGGGAGAATACTTATCCCGGTATTATTGGAAAGAACCCCAAACGTGATTTTAGTTTATTTCTACGAGATTGGTATCGTCGTAGATTTAAATTATTTTGGGAGGAAGAATCAGGTCTACGATTCAACTGTTGGGGTAACAAGGCAATTTGGTTTCTACTTCATCGTTGTGACGACACTGCCTATTATGACTATAAACCTAGTGATTTTTACTTGGCAGTTACCGAATATGATTCACCAGTTGAAAACACTGTTTGTGATATTGCTTCAAATAGACGTATTAAAACACGTGAATTTTACAATATGAATGCAAATAGTATCATTTACTATACAAAGAGATATGACAAGAGTGAAGTTACTTTATACTGTAGAAAATGTGACCCTGACTTTGCAGTCAATCGAGATCAATATACACTGAATTCAAATAATCTACCAGCATTAGTGGTTCACGACAGTTGCCTATACACCGAAAAAGAAGAAGAAATCTAAAGTGATGAATAAAGACATTGTTATTGTGTATATATATTTCTTTATTGATAAACAGATTCACATACATTTTCAAAGCATTTTACTCGTAGGGCACTAAAATCAATATTATACAGGTCTGAGAGGATATTTCCCACCATAAAGTTGTTCAGACGTGGATTGTCTGCATAAATGTTGAGAAACTGCTTGTATGTATAGCCGCGACATCGGAACACAAAATATAGTAGTGCATGAAAGCCACATGTCTTAGTCGTCAGATCCTGCACTCTCTTCCGATTTTGAATAATAGTTTTCCCACTGCTCACAATAAAGTTTCTGATGTTTGGAGTGTAGAATGTATGGGGTAGGCCAAGAGGATCAAAAATTCAACCATCTTTATAGTTTGAAAGATGCACAACCAATGACCAGTATTCACAGTCGACGGACTACTATCAACAAGGATTAAGGTGATGTTGGCACTTTGAATTTTTCCAAGAAAGTCCGAGGGCAGACAATAGGATCTGTATTTGGACATGTAGGGGTCCATATTAAATACATTGATTATTTGACTGGTGTTCATGGTGCAAGGTCTAGTAGAACACTGCCTTCGGGAGGGATTTCCTAAAAGGTTTCAAATTGATTTAGCAAGATTAGTGCGATACTCTCAGGTAATGGGTCGGCAAATGTACACTCTAAACGCACACGTAGTATAGTTCTACTATACTCATATCCTGGGTGCCAGACAAATCCAATACAATGATACCATGTGTTTTAGCGAACATTTCTTCGGTTATACCATTTTCAAATAGTTGTGAATCATGATCTAGGGTTTGCAGAGTCAACTCATACAACGTCCTATAGGATCTATCAAAGGATAGATCGTAGGGTAGGACTACATTTACTTTGCCGACAAGATATGAAAGCCCCAACATTTCAAATATATTTGGGCATCCAGTCGACGATCCTATTGCACTAGCGCTTTTTACAAATGCAAAGGCTAATTTTGACGGAATTTTGCCATTGATAAAGGATGAGTCGGTTAAGGTAAGTGAGCCTGTGGAAATATGACCTTGATTGGTGATTGTATGAGGAACAAGTAGTTTAATATAATTTCCACTGGCTCTCAGTTTTTCCACTGCCAAAGCAACAGAACTCATAACCTGCTGTTTGCGTACATGTAGTATTGCCGAGGTGAGGGAGAGAGTTACATCAGGATTGGTAGCAAGTTCTTTTCGTAAAATGAAATTGGATGGAGCAAGCGTCAATTTTATATCCACTTTAATATTGGGTGGTAGTCATTGGGGTATATTAAATATTTCATGATATATTTTTCCAACTAGATGTAATTCACTAGTTGTAGCATTTTTAAGTGCATTTGTACTATCAGTATCAGCAGTATATTTATATCCATTGGAGGTGCCTCTCAATTCCTTGTATGACTTGGGTGTCATCAGCATAAATTGCATATAGCTTGTATAATTTGAGAGATTGTTGCTTGTGCTCACCAGTGTGCCATTTATATAGACACTGATTTGACGAAATAAATTATGTAATATACAGTTTTCATTGGATATTCCATCGGCAAGAATTGGTAATGTGTTATCGGATTTCCGGAATTTTATTCGCAATTCTGTAATTTTTGAAGAAATGTCCATAAATTATTCATCATTTGAATTAATTTGAAAGTGGACATAATTAGAAAGGAGTTGTTGTGAATAAAATTGTTTATAGTAACCATATTTTACAATCAAATTGAAATTTTCTGCATTGAATAGATATAATGATGAGGTGACTGAAGGATGAGAATCCTTATGCGGTAGATATGACATCTCAGGAAAAGACAACTACTTTCGATCAAACAATTCTCTTCCTGGGACTTCTTCTTCTTCTGTTTACTGTATGTGTCGTCTTTTTTCTTCTTTTCTTTGACAGAGATGATGTCTTTCGTTTCTGACCTGAGAAGAGACTGATGAGTGGTGCACTGTTTCTCGACCTTTTTAAACCTTTTCCATTCTGAGAGATTTCAATTGTTCGCCAAGGGTTCGCGCACTGGCCCTAAGATTTTCCGAAGCACTTTTTAAAAATCCTTGCCAGAGCTCCAATCGTATAGTGTAGAGGATGCAAAATCTGTCGTAGCCGATACAATATATTTTCTAGCCAGAGGTAGTGCAGAGCGAAACAGCTTAGCAAACCAACTGCCAAGACCATAGCCAGACATTGATGAGCGACCTTTTCAATATTCCATTCCATTGCCCAGTTGTCTTGGGCCAAGAGTATTAACATAGCAGTCAATATCAGTACTGGGTCGAAAGAATGGGTCGAAAATGGCATGTAATCACAGCCAAACCTTTTGATATTGCTAGAGGATCACCTAATTCAGTTCTTAGTGTTAACTTAGTGTTAACTGTTTCTCGACATTTTTAAACCTTTTCCATTCTGATTAGATGTCAATTGTTCGCCAAGGGTTTGTGCACTGGACCTAAGATTTTCCGAAGCACTTTTTTAAAAATCCTTGCCAGAGCTCCAATCGTATAGTGTAGAGGATGCAAAATCAGTCGCAGCCGGTACAATATATTTTCTAGCCATAGGTGGTGCAGAGCGAAACAGTTTAGCAAACCAACTGCCAAGACCACAGCCAGACATTGATGAGCGATCTTTGTAATAGTCCATTCCATTGCCCTGTTGTCTTTGGCCAAGACTATTAACATAGCAGTCAATATCAAGACAAATGAATACCACTGTTCCATTAGACATCTTGTTGTTGAATGGGTCGAAAATGGCAGGTAATCACAGCGAAACCTTTTGATGTTACCAGGGGATTACCTAATTCAGTTCTTAGTGTTAACTGACAGAGTTCCAAATAGGAAGTGTTTACGGGGATATAATGAAGAGGCTTTATATTGTAATGGTGAATATTATCTTGATTGGTTTTTTGTTCAAGAACTCGTAGGAGGGGAACATTGCCATTGCCAACTCGGGATGTTTCCATAAATAAAGCGTAGAGAAATATAAAAGTGTCCGTGGAGAAGGCAGGAGGGTAGTCAGCAAAACTAAAACTAGTGTTCCCGGCACTTTTACAATAGATTATATTGAGCTTAAAGCCAAGAAAATCTTTTAGATTATCACTGAGAATAACCTTTTCATCGGCAATGGGTGAACTAATGTAGTTCGTACCCTCCTTTTTTGCAAAGATGAACTAAAAAGCTCCCTTTTACGAGCAGAAATTATTTTATTGATAGAACAATCTAAAGAATTCACACAGGTGAGTTCTTCATAGGGTACTTGAATATATGGATAATTCATCGAATTGATCTTCTGAATTTCTTCTTCATCGCATGGATTGGTGGACGATCATAGGGTTAAATTTTTATATCATATTGGTGGTCTTCTCACTAGGAGTCATTTGTATTTTTGAGAATACAGTCGACCAGAGCCACTTCATATTTTTCATCATCGAACTTGATGGTTGGAGAGAGTTTCGTCCAAAAATCACTTGTTCTATTCAAATCATATTAGAGAGGATCAAAAACATTGGACATAAATGTCACATAGAAATCATTGGGAATTGTCAATGTCTTCAACTGCTACCCAAGAATCAAAATCAGAGTTGTATCCTAGCCAACGAACAAGCAACTGTCTCTTGCCCCTGCGAGTACGACTCTTTAATATCTTTTCAATTGGATAAACTTCACTAGTAATTCTAACTTTTCGCACTTTATAGTTAGTAGAGCCGCTGTGGGTATAAACGCCATCGGTGGCTTATGACTGATTTACTATAGGTACGCTGCCCAGAAATCCAAAAGCTTTAAATAGTACAGAGCGATATAAGTAATTCCCTTTGTCAAAAATGGGGTTGGTACTAATAATCCGAACAGTATTGCAAACAACAAATTTCTCCTTCACATCTTTTTTTTACACTGGGATATTGCTTTAGAAAAGCGTCAAATGTATTGTTACTGCAATGAACTTCCTGAGGGCTAACATTGGACAGGGATCGATGTGGTCGTTAGTTATATATTTGCATGATTTTATCTAAATCATGAATAAAAGCAGCAGTATTTTGCAGCATGAAATATCTTAAAATTAATAGACGAATCGTTCTTATCAATCGTTCAGCCAAGGCAGCCTTTATCGGGCTGTGACTATGATAGAGCGTTGTATTATATTTCAATAGAACCTTTTGCACATGAGGATTAACAAATTCGCTACCGCGATCCGATTGAATTTTTCATTAGCAATGCTGTTCAAGAATACTTTCTAAAGCCTGAGCATCTTCAACACCTCTCTTTGATTGCAATGGTATGGCATAGGAATAAAGACTAAATACACTAACTGCTACTAGAATATATTTGTAAGGTGTATCGTGATGTTGTTGAATCTCATCTAAAGTTAAAAGATTAATTTGCATTATATGCAGAGGGAAAAAGCCCTTATTTTGTCGATATTGTTTGTCACGAAGCCTATGATTCCTGTGCAGTGTGTAACTCGGTTCTTTTTCTCGATACTCTTTTGCTTTTTTTAATGTGCTGCCATCTATGTCAGAGGCAACTTTAGAAAGCGTTGTGGAGGAACTTAGACTTCCTGCTTCACCAATATTTTCATAGACATGTTTTAAAACTTCATCTATTTTGAACGTAAACACCTAGCGTAATGTCCACTCCCCTTTTGCACACTGGAGGGTGAATCAATCCGTCTTCACTTTTGTCTAGCAGCCACTGGTGTTATAAAATCATTGCTACGGCTGCTGCTGCTGCTGCTGCTAGTATTTTACAATATTGAATCTTCTTCTTTTTTAAATGGTGTTGGCGTTGTTAGAGGACTATATTCTCTTAGTTTCTTTAGAATTTGTTTATTGCCAATAAGACTTTTGGGGAAGTTTGATCCATTTAGAAAGATGCATAGATTATTGTCAAATGATAAAAGTCCTTTACGATTCGTAACCATATCACTAATTAAATCAACTAGATTATAACTTTTTCCCTGAATTGTAATTCGTTTCCCTGTGCTATCGACTTGAACTTGATGGTCATCACCACCAGTTTCCAACATGAGATATGTTAATAATCTTTTACTCTGTTGTCGATAGGTCACTGGCAATAGGTTTCCAATTGATGTCACTATGGAATTCAATTCCTTCTCATTTGATTGCACTGCTGCAGAATCTTGAGGAGTCGTTTCATTTTTAGGGGGATATGTGACGATGGCGTTGGGTCACGCATGATAAGATCTCGGTTTTTCAAAACAATTAAATGCATGATGAAGTAAAACTGGCTTTTTATCGTCTGCAAAAATCTCGTCGTTGATAAACTTTCTTAGTTTGTCTTAAGAATGCTTCGCGATCTAGAACACGAGTTCTATTGTCGTCAATATATAGTCTTTAGCCATCTATAGAAAAATACATACAAGTCCTGCAAATAATGGCAGTAAGGGTATAAAAAAGCAACCGCCCGCTTGAAGGAGACGTTTTGTTTAAAGAAAATTTCCTTTGTTTTTGCAAGCCAAGGCACGTACAGTGGAACGATGTTGCTTTGTCTGTTGTCTAACACCTTCTGGCAAGTGTACATTGCCCTCAGTTCAATTTAAACAAAGTTCAGATATTAGATTAATGAAATCATTGTCAACACCATATTTGAGTATAGCCTTCCTGAGTGGAGGTTTTGAAGTGCCTAAAACGGAAAGTAAATGCCGTTGTCCGTGTAGTTTCTTCAGTGTCATGATGTCAACTAATAGCCTTTTCTACTGTTCACTGGAAGACATACAGTAATTTCTTTGTCGAAAATAACTGTGACTACACGTAGATCCACGGGTGTATTCTGATTAAGATCTAGCAAAATGTACCCGTAGGGCTTATTTAATGCCTGAGTGTACGCTGACAGCAGAAATTTGGGAGCACCTGGATATATTTGCTTATTGAGAGTTATTAGCGAGCTAGAATAACGAACAACTCGGTAGATAACATAGATGGTGCAATTCAAAGCAAGGGTTCTCATACATTTGCTCTGATGAAACAGATTGTGTAGAACTAGGGTTATAGAAATGTGTTAATAATGAGAGTGAACGGTAAATAGCTTTAGGATTTCCTGTGAGAACTGTTCAATTAATTCAGTCAAACCATCAACAATCAACCACGAGTTTGGTTCAATACTATTGAAAACATTAAGTCCCCGTAAGAAATGTATTGGTATAGATGTGGCAATAGCTTTTATTTGATTGTATGACTCCTGCCAAATACTATAGCAATAATAAATTTTCTTTGGTTTTTGCAAATATATTTTATTAGAATTTTTAATTATCTTAACTAAAAGCGTCGTTTTCCAAGACATTGATGGACCACACAGAAATGATCTGAATGCTGTTTTAAATTGATATATACTACTGCAGCTACTGTTGACAACAGTCAGACTACAACTAACTGTAAACCATACTTGTTCAATGAATACATAATAATTTTCCCATAGATCTATATAGTATAAGAACAACAAAAACAATATTTCATTCATTTATTAACATCAACCCTTTTCGGTACAGCAACAATAGTAAACACACTATTTGTTCAACAAGAACAATAGCAATAATATTTCTTTCATTTATTATAATCAACACTTTTCTGTACAGCATGAATAGCAGACACTATTTGTTCAACAACAATAGTACACACTATTTGTTCAACAGCACTTTTTGTACAGCACTATTTTTCATTTATTGACAAAAACACCTTTTTTTTGTACAGCAAGAACACAAACAACTTAAATACAACGAGAATAGTACAGAATATTTGTACAACAACATTTTTCATTCATTGTCATAAAAACACTTTTTTTGTACAGCAAGAACACAAACAACTTAAAATACAACAAGAATAGTACACACTACTTGTTCAACAACAACAATAGCATTTTTCATTTATTAACAACAACACTTTTTGTACAACAACAACAACAACAACACTATTTTTGACTTATTGACATAAAAATAACTTAAAACAACTTACAACACGAACAATAGTAGCACAGTTGAAACAATTTCTATGAATTTAAAGGATGTGAATACCTTCCACCCCCGGGAGCCTTGGGCCGAAGGCCGGCCGTGGGTGGGAGCCGCAGTCCGAAGGCCGGCCGTGGCCGGGACCCCCCTCCTTCCCGGGACCGCGATCTCCAAGCGGGTCGGGAATTTGTATACAATAGCCGTTGCTGCTGCAGGTTAGGTTAGGTTGTACTATTTGAGCATTTAAGTTAATTTATCAGGTGAGGCTGGGTTAATTTAATTTATCCATACCGAGTTGGTTGCGATAGTCTATACATTATACCCGGTCTGAAATTCGATAGTGTCCGTGGGGGAGTATATTTACACCATTCTCGAGCACATAGACCCTGTCAGATATACATGACATGGCATTTTTTTCCACTCTAAGAGTATAGTTTCTATACTACAGAGAGCAAATTGCTAGCACTTGTGCTCTCGGCACTAGACAACTATCTAGACAGTTTCTGTAGACACTCATGTTGAAATTATTTTTTACAAAATGTGTAGGCACCCCTTTACACGCTTGCTTTACATCTTTGTCGTGGGTTTCTAGACAATAACCTTTAGGACCGGGTAACACCCCATTGGATATTAAATCGCTCTCCGTCTCTGATTTTATCATTAGTAGCTGATTGGGAGCTTGACGTTTCATCAACTCGGGGTAGAGGGATGCATTCCAGTTAGTGAAATCCATCCGCGAGCTGATGTGCACCCAATTTTCTAAATCATTTAATAAATCCCCCGTTTTAACTTTTAACAGTAAAGAATCTGTGTCCCCATAATAAACTTGAACCTCACCCTCCCTTGGCCATTGTACCTTAAACACATTGTGAATAAACGACAACATGAGCTTTTTGGAAATTTCCAGTACTGAACTACCTCCCGCTATATTCTTGTTCAGCACAAAATTTATTTTCTTCCTTTGTAGAAAAACCATGTTCGGCTCTATGCTCGTGAATGTTGTAAAATTAGGGTCGGCTATAATTCGTGCACATTCTTGGGGGTAGGTTACGTCGTCACAACGGGATCTGTTTCGTACGCTTTCACACATTTTGTCAAAGGCTGAATTTAAAATGAACTTGTATATTTCCTTTTCAACTTTACTTTTTGCCTTAGAGCGTTTACCGACAAAGGTGTCGATAAATGTCTTAAAATAGGGTTTCTGACTGAATTGCAGGACCCTATGTATTTTTGTGATCTTGAAACCATTGTTCACCATCCATCGCAAAAGCACATGGTGAACAAAGATATTATGTTTAGGGTCTAGATTTGTAATCAGTTTTTGCTTGGAGGGAAACTTTGCCGTGTGGAAACTATAAATGGCTTGAGAATCCTTGTGAGATGAGGTGGGGTATGTTTTTCAGGGAGATCGCGTTTTAACAACAGGTCCAAGTGGACAAGACACTGGTGTAAAGTCCAATGCAGTTTTCCTTGACATAAACTCATTATACCCCTTGGCAATGCGTCACTACTCTTTGCCGGGTGGAAACTGCATTAGACTTTACACCAGTGTCTTGTCCACTTGGATCTGTTGTTAAAACGCGATCTCCGTGAAAAACATACCCCCCCTCACCGATCTTTCCAACCCTATTTCCTCCCTCCTAATTTTTAAAATCAAGTCCATCACCAAATGTGGTGTGGAAAAATAGTAGCCAATATCTAGTCCAAAATCTGAATAAATTTGATCTGTGTTTTTACAGACAATATCTAATATAGTTAAAACGTAACTGGCCAAGTACATTCTACAATAATCCCACCCATTTTTACAATTACCCTTTGCCCGAACCCTCTTGGCAAATTCATATTCCTCGACAGTGCATTCACTATTGGTAAGTGAATTATAGAAAGCTTCAATTGGACCGAGCTTCTCCTCGCTTAACCGACCGCCAGAACAGTAATTTTCATATGTATATATGCCCTTATAACTCTGTTGGTCTCACATTTCACCTTCTGGACAGTGCTGTTTAATTAAAGAGAAAATACAGAAATTTTTAATTGTTCCCACCTGCATAACTTGACAGAGAACCTTCGGGAAAAAACAAAATGAGTATAATCACTGGATTCTATTCCAGCCTGTATGTCCATTATTCACTACCTGCCATTTCAGCTCGAGAGGTACCAGCTTCTCAGCTGATTTGGGGATAATATTGTAGGCAAATGAATTGTTTACCCATGGACTATCTACTCTCCCTCCCTTCCTGTGCATACGTTCCAAAGCCGGTAAAATGAATATTAAATCATAATTTGAATTGTGAAAGAAAACTGGTATAAAAACTGCTGGCTGACATTCACATTGAACGATTGATGTGCTACACCACGAAAATTACTACCCCCTGATGATATTTCCTGCCACAAGTGATTATGATCTCTGACTTTTTCCTCTCCCCCTCTTTTTCCCCTAGTCCCTTTCCCCTTAGTCCCCTCTTCAAATTCCCCCTTACAAACCCAGCATATTTTTTGATTTTTAATCGCCAGACGATCTTCTGCGGACAACAACATTGGTTAATGAGTATTTCTCAAACGAGAAATAGCTCCATTTGCAGTGACAATTAATTTAGTCAATGCCTTGATCATGCACTCATTCTCGTCCAATGTTTCGACTATTTCTAACAACTGCATTTTGTTAGAGCCTTATCTGTGTGCGTGGGCATAGGAAACAGTAATAGCTTGATTCTTTTTGATTTGTTTATGATATTGAGCGACGTTCACATCAGATAGCCTAGCTTCACAATCTCAAGCGATCTTATTGCTTTGCAGGAGCATATTTTGAAAATTTTCAAATATTAAAATGGCACTATCACCCGAAACTATTTCCACTGATTGATAGCAATGTCATCTACAATGCTTCATATGATTCTGTAACTTTAAATCACTACGAAATCTAGACAGGCATGTTGTAGAGTAGAAAAATACCCCCATTTTCTTACCCCCTCCTATAGCTCTACTGCTATCCGTAATTGGGTTGAAATGGTCAATTGCATTGGGCTCGGTAAGTGGTTCGTGTAACAAACGAAACCAATGCTTCATGAATGTAACCGACGAGCTACCCAATTATAATGTCACTTTCTTTTTATGAGAACATGCCGCATCCTCAAACCCTGTATAGCGCGTGACCACAACAATGCCGATATTTAAATAGGCATCGGCTCGTTCGAAAATATCAGTTAACCTGAGCGTTATTGGAAATTTTCCCTCTAAACAAGAGAAATCTACAGGGGGGAAATCGTACCCCTCCTTCCCATGTACAGCCCAGTATCTTAAATTTGTATTTGTAGCATCATCTTTCAAAGGTCGGAAAGCTGATATGAGGAAAGCGTACATGAAACATTTTTGGCCATTTTCAAAACAGATTCTTTGAACGCCCTGACAACCCTCTAAATCTGGATTATATTTTAAAACTATGCCCTCCCCCCTCGCCCCCCTCTTAAAATAAAATATTTTTTAAATTTACAAATATTAACGCTTAAATTTTCAATAAATAAAACTACGGAACCCCTACCATTTTCATTATAATTTTCGAGATGCATAATAATGTGGTCTATCCGCTGCATAAAAACTGTTTCATAATTTTCCAAATGAGAATAGACCACTAGCATCTCGGTGTGTACATAATGACCGTACACCTCGCTTTTGCCCTCGTTTAAATAAAATATCTTTAAAACAATTGAAGCCTGAATAGAGTTCCTACCCCCCCCACACCTGAATCTTGCTTTTTAACAGTGCACGAATTTTTTTCTACATATACATGAACAATATCTATAGGGTCAAATATAAAATTCCCCCCCATAAGTCAATTAAAGGGATCCCCAAAGATTGCACTATAGTCAACTATTGTATTTAATATCGAATTTTATTGATAGAATTCTGGTAGTATTGGAAATTGTGTATGTTACCATCCCCCTCTTGTTTATTGTACCCCCCCTCCACACACGCTTTGTTCAATAATAGGGCTATGTAAATCCATTGGAGTCATTTCACTTGTTTGAACTGGAACTATATTAATGCAATTTGAGGGGGAAGGATTCTCAGTTAACAAATTGGCAAAATCATCTAAAATTTGCAATGTATTCGGACTTAGCAATGGTAAGTCCGAATCTTAACTAGCTACATTACCTTGCTCAACTGTGCCATTATCTACATTGAAATAATTACTTAGAAAATCATCAATATCATAAGGTATTTCAATACCATGCCATTCGTTGATAGGTGATGTTTCATTGTCCTGAATGGCATGAAATTCCATATATCCGTCAATGAGTTCATAACTTGTTTCTTCTTCTTCAACTGATGAGGAGGGAGACAGAGAATATGGAACCAATGCAATGTTTAAAAGAAAATAGCTTATTTTCAAAGTGTCTAAATCACCCTATTTTTAAAATTGGATTATTATTTACGTATTGTTTAATACACGCTTAGTAGTAGCAGCAGAAGCAGTATGCACATAGTAGCATTTGGTTAATTCACTGTTCCCTACTCTATATATCTACTATATATCTACTATGTTCCCTACTCTACTCTATATACCACATAGTAGGTTTTGATTTTGTTCAAACAACCCCCCTCTAAAAATTTCACATTAATACTCTTTATCTGCTTTGGAAAAAAAACTTGGTTTTAAATGGATAGCCTATCCCTTTCAGGCCATCTCCTGTCATGATACACAACTTATTCTGATAGAAAGTTGTTTTTATGATATCTGTAGAGGCAAGATGAATCATTCGTTAATAAAGCAGTTTTTATTTGAGAAACAATATTGCAAAGGATTTTTCTAATTACTATTGGAAATTATGACCGGAATACTGTGCCTTTTTTGGCTTCACTAACCTAATTCAAGAGAATTCAGCAGGCTGAATGCATGCACTTGACATGATTCTAAGGAGAGCATTATATTTCCTTTGGGAGAAAAAATCTTTCGCGAGAAATAAAATTTAAACTTACATTTAGGTCTACAGCTTGCATGTGGGGGGCTGTAGGGGCCACATTATTCTCACCTTGCATTGGTTGTGAAGGTCCCGGTAATGTTTGATAGGGGGTGACCTCACAATCTTGTGTAGCTGCGGCAGCGATGTCACTGGCTTGCACAGATGAGCCAGCGGGGTTCATAATCGTGTGAGCAGCCATCCACTCTCTCTTTAATTTTCTGCCAGGCTGCATTGGTGTCTGATTGGATTGGACTTGGGCAGGTAGCGCTGGTCTGGAACGGATGTGGGTGGCTCTGGATGGGCCAGCCATCTCCAGCTGTTGCATAGGAGTTACATCATTAACCCTAGCTCTCTTTTCAGGAGGAGGGCATTTCTCATAATTTTCCTTACAAAGAAAAAAAATTTAGTATAAAATAACAACTCCCCTTTTACAGAAGAAAAATTAGTACCCCCTTCTACAGAATTTATTGTGAGGCATAATTTTTTCTAAAAAGCATCTGCCATTGTCCCAAATAAGCCCCTCCCCCCTTTTCAGCAAAGCAAAAAGTAAAATTTGCAAGAAATATACTGCGACAGTCAGTAGCTCCTATTTTTACCATTTAGAGAAAAAATTAAATACATTCCGTGTTGGAAATAAACCCGAAAAGTATAGAAATCCTATTTTTACCATTTAGAAAAATTTTTTTAAAGCATGCCTAGAGACGCAACGCATATATTTGCACATTATTCCTCTAGAATCGAAGGTTTATACAGTTTAAAATGACCTGTGCTTCAATAAACCTTCTCATAGTAGGTATGTGTCTTTTTCTTAACCCCCTCCCCCCATATAAACAACGAGTACTCAAAATGGGAAACAAATACTATATGAAACTATTTATCATAACTAACACCCACACCCCTAGACATTCAAAGGATTTACTGTAGTCAATTTGACTGGAAAAAGCATCCTTTTTCGTGAAACCCTTTTTCTTGGTTAATCAGACAATAGGCTCGATCCGACTATTATAATTGAGTTACATAGGATGTGCACTTGACGGGTTACAATAATTACCCCTATTTAAATCTTTACGGAAATAATAAAAGTCACTTTAGCGGCTTAATGTCATAAGGGGATCAGTATATTAATATCAAAGAGTTGACGGATGTAAGTTGTCACTTTTAGCTAGGATATAGAAAGCATAAATTTTTTTTTATATTTGTCGAAAAAGGGAATTATTTCCAATGAAAGAATTAAAATCGTAAACAGGGGGGGGGTTTACATGGTAAAAAAGAGAGTATTTTACGCTTTCTAACGACTATAAACATCACATAGTGGAGATTTTCTTTTTTTGGGGGGGATAACCTGAATTTGAATATACTGGTTGGGGACTACAAAAATGATTTTATTTGGAAATAACCTAAGAAAATTTACTAACAGAACATTATAAATCTCACATTATAAATCTCTGTAGCTAAAGCTTCCAAATCAACAATATCTGATGTTCTCTACATGATGTCTTGAGACTGTATGATAATTTAACCTCAACGCATGTCCATTATAAACAAAATCTCAAGGGCGAATTGTGATGTAAAGGAAACCTTACGTAACTCCCTGATTGACCTAGAAAGAGACACGTGATCCTGTCCCGTTAGAATCGATAATTCCCCGCTGATTATGTAAATAAATTTCCCAGAAATCTTGTCCCCTTAGTGGATCAATACACTTATAAACATCCCCCGATTGACCTTGAAAAAGACACGTGATACTGTCCCGTTAGAATCGATAATTCCCAGTCGATTATGTAAATCATTTTCCCAAAAATCTAGTCCCCTTAGTGGATCAATAATCTGACTGTGACGTCACTCTCCCCCGGAGTCAATAACCCATTCCTACTATCTCGATATATTTTTCTGGTTTTCCAGTTGAACCTATCGTGTAATAGAAAGAGTATAGAACCTATCAATTTAAATCAATAATAAATCATTTTGAGAGACATTAATTTCATGTTCTAATAAGTAAAAAACTGTTCAAAACTCTATTTTTATACTTTAAACTTCAATTTTTATACCTCCCACCGTAGGGCATAAACTGCGAGTCTTGCTCACTTGTAATTTTCACCTTAGGCCAGTCCTGTTTTAACGTATCACTCTAAAAATTCTCATTTCTTTCCAGTTCTTTTTTTTACTCTTACTCTTTCTTCCTTTTCTTTTCTTATTCAATTTCTCCTTTAATTTCTCCTTTTATTCCCCTTCTTCTTCTTCTTTGTTCTTGTTTCTTCCTCTTTTTTCATTAGTCGCCGGTCAGACTTTGCTGACAACAACACTTCTATAGTCTTTTCTTTCATTTGTCGCTCCTCCCTTTTTTCATATTGTAACACTCTCACATAAAATTCAAGAAATCTCTCCTTTATTTTTTAGTTCGTCTGCAGTTGGCTCACCCTCAAATTAATTTTCAATATTTGTTGATGAAGGTTTTGCGTCACTAGGGCTTTCTTTGTCCATGGTGTCTTCAACATCCTTCTTTTGCTCTCCTTCTCCGTCTTTAGTTTCTTCTGTAGTTGGCTCACCCTTTATTTTATTTTCAACATTTGCTGATAAAGATTTGGCACCTATAGGGCTTTCTTTTTCCCTGGTGATCTCTTCAACAACTTTTGTTTTCTCTCCTTCTCCGTGTCTAGTTTCGTCTGCAGTTGACTCGCCCGCAACTTCATTTTCAATATTTGTTGATGAAGGTTTTGTGTCGCTACGGCTTTCTTTGTTCTTGGTGACTTCAACATCCTTCTTTGCTCTCCTTCATCGTCTTTAGTTTTTTCTGTAGTTGGCTTAGCCTTTATTTGATTTTCAACATTTGCTGATAAGGATTTTGCGTCAATAGGGCTTTCTTTTTCCTTGATGATCCCTTCAACAACTTTTATTTTCTCCCCTTCTCCGTCTTTAGTTTCGTCTGCTGTTGGCTCGCCCTTTATTTAATTTTCAACATTTCCTGATAAAGATTTTCTGTCACTAGGGCCTTCTTTGTCCTTGGTGACTTCAACATCCTTCTTTTGGGCTCTTTCTCCGTCTTTAGTTTCTTCTGTAGTTGGCTCGCCCTTTATTTCGTTTTCAGCATTTGCTGATAAAGATTTTTCGTCAATAGGGCTTTCTTTTTCTTTTGTGATCCCTTCAGAAACTTGTTTTTCTCTCCTCCGTCTTTCGTTTCGTCTGAAGTTACCTCGCTCGAAACTTCATTTTCAAAATTTGTTGATGAAGGTTTTACGTCAGTAGGGCTTTCTTTGTCCTTTGGGATCTCTTCAACATCTTGCTTTTTCTCTTCTTCTCCGTCTTTAGTTTCTTCTCCACTTAGCTCTTACTCTACTTCATTCTCAACATTTGCTGATGTAGGTTTCGTATCACTAGAATTGTCTTCGTTCTTGGCGATTTCTTCAACAAGTGATGATCTTACACAGCTCTTACTGGTTATACTTTCGTTAATCAGAATGGAATTGTCAAATCTAGTATATTGTCTTAAACATGCCTCCGTTTCAGATTCTCTATATTTTTAATAGCCCACCAGAATGCTATTGCTGCACAGGAGGATGGAACTCCAACGGTATTTTTCTCATACATGCTCATACAGTGCTCATACTATGATGTCATATATGAATATAAAAGGCTACAACCGGGTTGTCACATTAATGATGTCATATTAAAAATATATTGTAATGTTGCGATGACGTCATGTAAAATGGGAAGTGGGTACAATATGTTTCCTGTTTTTTATTTTACCAAGGCATTTCGTCTTGGGAAAAAATAGTAATTCGAAGTTGATTCAGGAATACTAACTTATTTTTTCTATTGATCTCAACGTTAAACGTTATAGCGAAAACAAATCGATGAGAATTTCGAAAGCCATCCAAAACGCATCAAAAAAGGCGTCGAGTTGAAATAAAAATGCAACGAAACTAAATTTCTTGCTTTTCTTAAATCGTTTCTTATGATATTCTTCCGCCCTGTTCAATCTTTGGCAGTCTAGACGTATTTTGCAATCAGTCATCTTTCGTCCGCAGAACTTGCCCTAGTTATTTGAACTTTTCTCTCATTATAGCCCTTTAAAGTGGGATTGAACCACTTTTTTCTCACAAACTACTTTCTGAAATACTGTCAGTCAGTCGACCACCCAAAATAATCCATTGGCAATTTCTCTGGAAAACCTCTAGTAATTCTTTTTCCGTTTGTCGGAGTTCTCACGCTTCAGAACCATACTTGACAAATGTCATCACTGTAGATTTCAAAATTCTAAACATGGTTAACCAAATATCTTCCAATCTTTCCAAACTCTTTTCAACTGTGAAAAAACACGCTGGGCCTTGGGTATTTTACTTTTAAAATCTTCACTTCATCCAGCATCTTTTCTAATGAAACTACGCATGCAAGTGAAGCTATCCACTTGATTGTTCGTCTTGTTACCCAACATCCCCTCTTCACCTTCACTTATTCTTCTTGTTCCTATTCTTCGGTTGTAAACTTTATGTAATTATGTAAAACAATGTATAATGAATAATATCAATAATATTTTGATTATTATATGCTATTCTAAAAACTTCCTAAGGGATCATAAACTTTAAGGAGTGGTGAGATGAGGCAAAGATACGTCTAAAAAATAAGCCAATAGAGTTAAAGGATATTTTTTTTTATCGTAAACTATTTTACGACGATATCTCTTTCGCTCTTTGATTGTAACCTACCAACTGAACAGCTTTTTATGATGGCTTATTGGATTTGTTCATTTTATTTTCGGGCTACCACAGTTTCATTTTGAAAAAACAAATTAAAATAAAGTATGAATAATAATAATGATAATTGATATATTGATAAAATGTATTAATATATTCATTCTGATAATCAATAAATTATAAGAAAATAAAATTATTTAAAAATCAGTGGCGGATCCAGGGGGGTAAGAGGGGCGCGCGCCCCCTAGCGTAGTCTAGAGTATAATAATTAGCTTAATTAATACAAGTTTGCGTTAATTAAATTTGCAAGTTTACTTTAATTAAGAAAAATTTGAAAGGATGTGAAATACTGAGTGAACGATATAAAAAAGTAAGAAATTAGTGGGTGAATCGTTAAAAATTGATGTTATTCGTCGGAAGGACACATGCCTGGATCCACCCGCTTGTGATTCTCATCAATTTGTTTTGCTTACAGAAGGGGTAAAATTTTTGAAAAAGGCACTTGTGAGCAAGACTCATAGTTTGTACCCCTACTGGGAGAGGGAGGCACAAAAATTGAAATTTAAAGTCTAAAAAATACAATTTTGTACAATAAAGCCCGAAGTTGCATTTTGATTGCTTTATGCTTTGAGCTTGTTCCAATTTTCCCAAATGATATTTAAGATACAAGCTTTCTACATAAACCAAGAGGATTAGAACTACCCACCGAAAGAGACCAAAACTGCAAACTGCAAACTACCCTGCAGAGACCAGAAATTCGGCTATAAAAACGCATTTAATGTAAATAAAATAATTATAATATATTACGAGATGTGAAAAATACAAGGATTGTATTTCATAAAAGTAAATTTAGTTACCTTGGCTCATTTTTTTCCAAAATATCTGTTACCTCTTCTGTGTCACAGGAAACATTTCTGCAAATAATTAAACTTGCGAGGCCATTCAGCTGATTCTCTACCACTAAATTCCTTGGGTATGTTTTCCTTCTTCTTAACGTGGAAAAATTCCTTTTAGCTTGATATACCTTTCAGCCTGTAAGTAGTTTGTTGGAAGCAAGGCCGAAGAGTCCAAGGTCGAACACAAAAAAAGCGGGAAAGGAGGCCTCTTCATTTTTTCGGAATCAACTGAAGTCTAACTTAACCTGATCATATTGGTTTATTCAGTGGAGTTATTTAATAATGTAGGGATCCTTTATCTGCTATTACTGACCCAATTCCAGATTAGCAGTTACCATGAATGTATGTAGTTCGTTGGAAGTAAGGTCGAAAAGAAAGCTGAAAAGGTCAAAAACAATAAGGAGGGAGAGCGACAAAACCAAAAATGTCATTAAAATGGTCATAAAAATGTCACTAAGATGGACATTTAAACACTATGTCAACTTATGTTTAGAAACTGGCAATGTAGTAAAAATCTTCATAGCATACGCACATTGGGGAAAAACTACTGTCGCATGCATTTAGGGTGTCTCGTAGGAAAGTTTCATTTTGACAGCTGGGTTCTACAGTACTTGAGCTTGACCCAACTGTAAACTGGAAACTGTTGTGCCAAAGCTCCCATTCTGCTGCTTCACTGCTCCTACCGATCCCGGGCAAATCAGTTTACCCGTATTCTGGAGAAATCAGTTTCTGGGGAAAGAAGTTTACCAGTCAGTTAAAGCTTCCAAGTCTGCAGAGTATGTCTCTGTATCTAGTAAACCTATTTTTAAGGCTGTTGCAAGTAGAATGCGCCTTCTGGATTCTATGGAAGCTATAGGAAAACATTTCTCTGGAAGCTCTACACCTTTTCAAAGAGAGTGAATATCCCCTCACAATGTCGTATGGATTCTATGGAAGCTATAGGAAAACATTTCTATGGAAGCTCTACACCTTTTCAAAGAGAGTGAGTATCCTCTCACATGGCCTTACATTTCCATGGAAGCTATAGGAAAACATTTCCAGAGCATGTACTTATGGATTTGCTTGCCTTATGTTCCTTCCTGTGTGATTAAGTTTTGAGGAGATTACGTTCCTTGGCACCTTTGGAGAAAAAGGGTTAAAGTGATTAGCAATTTTGAGCGGTGATTCCCCGCTGTTTTTTTTTTAAATCGAAAACTAGAGATTGTCAAATTGCGTATTTAGGAATTGTTTTGATTGACATTTTTGCAAAAAGGGATAAGGAATTCGCAAATTGGACACTATGAACGATATTAATTAATGTTTTGAATAATAGGAGTGTGATTGATTCTAATTAGTGATTGGATAATTTTTTAACATGAAATCTCGGAATAAAAATATTTTTTGGGGGAGATGGGATGATTGTGTACTGTATAATACACAAGTGATGTTTGGAAAGTGTTGTCAACTGTTGCCTGATTCCGTGTGGTTTTTCTTTACTTAGTGCTCATTAAAAACGAAATTTTTGTGTTAAATAAGTAGTTCTTGTATGTTTTAAAAGAGCTTTACGGGGTTTGGGAGACTCTGTTGCCTGATTCCATGTGGTTTTTCTTTACCTGGTGCCCATTAATAACGAAATTTGTGGTTTTTCTTTACCTGGTGCCCATTAATAACGACATTTTTGTATTAAATAAGTAGTTCTTTTATCTTTTAAAAGAGCTTTACGGGGTTTGAGAGACTCGGTTGCCTGATTCCGTGTGGTTCGAAATTTTTTTGTTAAATAAGTAGTTATTGTATCTGTTAAAAGAGCTTTACGGGGTTTGAGAGACTCGGTTGCATTGTATTTGCCATAATTTTCTTACAAGAAACTAGAGTTTACGGTCAAAAACCCTTATTAGCTCAGATTTTATAGAAATAGTTTTATTTTTCGATCCGAAAATAGACTAAAGTTTCAGATTTGAACCAGAGAATTGTATTTTCCATAATTTTCTTACATCTTTGGAAATCATTAACGATAACGAACATGTTTTCAACCAAATGGGTTTTGAAAGCACATTCAGCATGGCGTACGCTGTTTTTTTTTATCATGAACCCTTTAGAGATCAATTTGATCAACTTGGAGAAAGTTCAAATAGAATCGTTACTGATATTGATATTAGTGAGTAAACTACAAACTGACAAAAATATCCAGAACTTTTTTTCTTATAGCCTTGACTTTGAGACTTTTTGGGGGTGTTTCTTTCCGTTTTTCGCAAATAAGGCAAATTTTCTCAGGCTGGGTTGTTTGAGTCTTTTTGGTCTGTGTTTGTCTCTTTGGGCCGTTTGTGTCTCTTTGGGCTGTTTGTGTTTCTTTGGGCTATGTGTGTCTCTTTCGGCTGTTTGAGTCTTTTTGCTCTGTTTGTGTCTCTTTGGGCTGTTTCAGTCTTTTTGGTCTGTGTTTGTCTCTTTGGGCTCTTTGCGTCTCTTTGGGCTGTTTGATTTTTTTTTTGGTCTGTGTTTGTCTCTTTGGGCAGTGTGTGTTTCTTTGAGGTGTTTGTGTCTCTTTAGGCTGTGTGTGTTTCTTTAGGCCGTTTGAGTCTTTTTGGTCTGTGTTTGTCTCTTTGGGTTGTTTTTCTCTTTGGACTCTGTGTGTCTCTTTGGGCTGTTTGTGTCTCTTAGGGCTGTGTGTGTCTCTTTGGGATGTGTGTCTCTTTGGGCTGTTTGATTCTATTTGGTCTGTTTGTGTCTCTTTAGGTTGTTTGAGTCTTTTTGGTCTGTGTTTGTCTCTTTCGGGTGTGTGAGTCTCTTGAAGCTTTTTGAGTTTTTTTGGTCTGGTGGGGGGTCTTTAAGCTGTATTTGTCTATTCTGGATTTGTGTGGCTCTTTTGGCTGTGTATGTCTCTTTAGCCTGTTTGTGTCTTTTTAGACCGTTTTTGTAGATTCGGTCTGTGTGTATCTTTGGGCTGTTTGAGTCTCTTTGGTGTGTTTGTGTCTCTTAGGGCTGTGTGTGTCTCTTTGGGATGTGTGTCTCTTTGGGTTGTTTGAGTATTTTTGGTCTGTTTGTGTCTCTTTAGGTTGTTTGAGTCTTTTTGGTTTGTGTTTGTCTCTTCAGGCTGTATGTGTCTCTTTAGCCTGTGTGTGTCTCTTTGGGCTGTGTGTGTCTCTCTGTTGGATGTGTGTGTCTCTTTGGGCCCGTGTACGTCTCTTTGGGATGTATGTGTCTCTTTGGGCTGTGGGTGTCTCTTTGTGATGTGTGTGTGTCTCTTTAGGCTGTGTGTGTCTCTTTGGACTGTGTGTCTTTTTTTTTGGGGTGTTTGAGTCTTTTTGGTCTGTATGTGGCTCTTTGGGCTATGTGTTTCTCTTTGGGCTGTTTGAGTCTTTTTGGTCTGTGTTTGTCTCTTGGGGTTGTGTTTCTCTTTGGGCTGTGTATGTCTCTTTGGGCTGTTTGTGTCTCTTAGGGCTATGTGTGTCTCTTTGGGCTGTGTGTCTCTTTGGGCCGTTTGAGTCTTTTTGGTCTGTTTGTGTCTCTTTTGGTTATTTGAGTCTTTTTTTTCTGTGTTCGTCTCTTTGGGTTGTCTGTGTCTCTTTGGGCTGTTTGTGTTTCTTTGGGCTATTTGTGTCTATTTGGGCTGTTTGAGTCTTTTTGGTCTGTGTGTGTATCTTTGGGCTGTTTGAGTCTGTTGGGCCTGTGTTTGTCTCTTTGGGCTGTTTGAGTCTCTTTGGGCTGTTTGAGTTTTTTTGGTCTGTGTTTGTCTCTTTGGGCTGTGTGTGTCTCTTTGGTATGTTTGTGTCTCTTTGGGCTGTGTGTGTCTCTTTAGGCTGTTTGAGTCTTTTTGGTCTGTGTTTGTCTCTTTGGGTTGTCTTTATCTTTGGGCTGTGTGTGTCTCTTTGGGCTGTTTGTGTCTCTTAGGGCTATGTGTGTCTCTTTGGGATGTGTGTTTCTTTGAGCTTTTTGAGTCTTTTTGGTCTGTTTGTGTCTCTTTAGGTTGTTTGAGTCTTTTTGGTCTGTGTTTGTCTCTTCGGGCTGTGTGTGTCTCTTTAGCCTGTGTGCGTCTCTTTGGGCTGTATGTGTCTCTTTGGACTATGGGTGTCTCTTTGTGATGTGTGTGTCTCTTTAGGCTGTGTGTGTCTCTTTGGACTGTGTGTCTTTTTGGGGTGTTTGAGTCTTTTTGGTCTGTATGTGTCTCTTTGGGCTATGTGTTTCTCTTTGGGCTGTTTGAGTCTTTTTGGTCTGTGTTTGTCTCTTTGGGTTGTGTTTCTCTTTGGGCTGTGTATGTCTCTTTGGGCTGTTTGTGTCTCTTTGGGCTATGTATGTCTCTTTGGGCTGTGTGTCTCTTTTGGCTGTTTGAGTCTGTTTGTTCTGTTTGTGTCTCTTTGTGTTATTTGAGTCTTTTTGTTCTGTGTTTGTCTCTTTGGGCTGTCTGTGTCTCTTTGGGCTGTTTGTGTTTCTTTTGGCTATGTGTGTCTCTTTGGGCTGTTTGAGTCTTTTTGTTATTTTTGTGTCTCTTTGTGCTGTTTGTGTGTTTTCGGCGTTTTTGTGTCTCTTGGGGCTGTTTGCGTATCTTTGGGCTGTTTGAGTTTTTTTTTGGTCTGTGTTTGTCTCTTGTGGCTGTGTATGTTTATTTTGGGTGTTTGTGTCTCTTTGGTCTGTGTGTGTCTCTTTAGGCTGTGTGAGTCTTTTTGGTCTGTGTTTGTCTCTTTGGGTTGTCTTTCTCTTTGGGCTGTGTGTGTCTCTTTGGGCTGTTTGTGTCTCTTAGGGCTGTGTGTGTCTCTTTGGGATGTGTGTCTCTTTGAGCTGTTTGAGTCTTTTTGGTCTGTTTGTGTCTCTTTAGGTTGTTTGAGTCTTTTTGGTCTGTGTTTGTCTCTTCGGCCTGTGTGCGTCTCTTTGGGCTGTATGTGTCTCTTTGGACTGTGGGTGCCTCTTTGTGATGTGTATGTCTCTTTAGGCTGTGTGTGTCTCTTTGGACTGTGTGTCTTTTTGGGGTGTTTGAGTCTTTTTGGTCTGTATGTGTCTCTTTGGGCTATGTGTTTCTCTTCGGGCTGTGGTCTCTAAACAGTTCATGATAAAAAAATAGTTTGGGACAACAAAAAAAAAAGGTTCAGCGATACGTATTTCATGGGCTGTGTGTGTCTTTCTGTTGGATGTGTGCGTCTCTTTGGGCCCGTGTGCGTCTCTTTGGGCTGTGGGTGTCTCTTTGTGATGTGTGTGTCTCTTTAGTCTGTGTGTGTCTCTTTGGACTGTGTGTCTTTTTTTTGGGGGTGTTTGAGTCTTTTTGGCCTGTATGTGTCTCTTTGGCCTATGTGTTATTCTTTGGGCTGTTTGAGTCTTTTTGGTCTGTGTTTGTCTCTTTGGGTTGTGTTTCTCTTTTGGCCGTGTGTGTCTCTTTGGGCTGTTTGTGTCTCTTAGGGCTATGCGTGTCTCTTTGGGTTGTGTGTCTCTTTGGGCTGTTTGAGTCGTTTTGGTCTGTTTGTTTCTCTTTGGGTTGTTTGAGTCTTTTTGGTCTGTGTTTGTCTCTTTGGGGCTGTTTGTGTCTCTTTGGGTTGTTTGAGTTTTTTTGGTCTGTGTTTGTCTCTTTGGGCTGTGTGTGTCTCTTCGGGGTGTTTGTGT
The DNA here is from genome assembly GCF_049724085.1 of Artemia sp. Qi Xiang Cuo. Taxonomy (NCBI): domain Eukaryota; kingdom Metazoa; phylum Arthropoda; class Branchiopoda; order Anostraca; family Artemiidae; genus Artemia; species Artemia sp. Qi Xiang Cuo. The sequence continues at coordinate 15,674,601 of NC_142798.1, read as the reverse complement.
CTCTTTGGGCTATGTGTGTCTCTTTGGACTGTTTGAGTCTTTTTGGTCTGTTTGTGTCTCTTTGGGCTGTTTGAGTCTTTTTGGTCTGTGTTTGTCTCTTTGGGCGGTTTGCGTCTGTTTGGGCTGTTTGTGTCTTTTTGGTCTGTGTTTGTCTCTTTGGTCTGTGTGTGTCTCTTTGGGATGTTTGTGTCTATTTGGGCTGTGTGTGTCTCTTTGGTCTGTTTGTGTCTTTTTTGTCTGTGTTTGTCTCTTTGGGTTGTGTTTCTCTTTGGGCTGTGTGTGTCTCTTTGGGCTGTTTGTGTCTCTTTGGGCTGTGTGTGTATCTTTGGGCTGTGTTTCTGTTTGAGCTGTTTGAGTCTTTTTTGTCTGTGTGTGTCTCTTTAGGGTGTTTGAGTCTTTTTGGTCTGTGTTTGTCTCTTCGGGCTGTGTGTGTCTCTTTAGCCTGTGTGCGTCTCTTTGGGCTGTATGTGTCTCTTTGGACTTTGGCTGTCTCTTTGTGATGTGTGTGTCTCTTTAGGCTGTGTATGTCTCTTTGGACTATGTGTCTTTTTGGGGTGTTTTGAGTCTTTTTGGTCTGTATGTGTCTCTTTGGGCTATGTGTTTCTCTTTGGGCTGTTTGAGTCTTTTTGGACTGTGTATGTCTCTTTCGGCTGTTTGTGTCTCTTTGGACTGTGGGTATCTCTTTGGGCTGTGGGTTGATTGACAGATGGATTTATTAGCGAAGTCATAGTGGAGGGCGAGTTGCTAGTGAAAAATCTAAGCTAATAAGGGTTTTTGACCGTAAACTCTAGTTTTTTGTCAGTTTGTAGTTTACGCACTAATAGGATTGAATCATATAGAAACAACGAATTTAGCTTTTAAAAAAATGTGACTCAAAGACGTTTCGTTCTTTTCAGTGGCTTGAAATTGCATACAAACGTGCCAATCAGATGTTACAATCCTTTTGTTTGCTAAAAATTCGACAAAGCAACGACGGCTAGGCTAATTTATTATGCATGATATTTCTAAAGCCAATTAAGATGAAGAAATGTCTTCAAAGTCAAGGATATAAGAAAAAAAATGTCCTGGATATTTTGTCAGTTTGTAGTTTACGCACTAATATCAATATCAGTAACGATTCTATTTGAACTTTCTCCAAGTTGATCAAATTTGTCTCTAAAGGGTTCATGATAAAAAAATAGTTTGGGACAAGAAAAAAAAACCTAAAATAATGTCGTGAAGTCATTTTCAACACGCAGAGCAGGGGGGCGTTGGGATTGAGTCATAGAAAAACAACGAATTTACTTTAAAAAAAAAATCATTTTCGACACTCAGAGCAGAGGGGTGTTGGGATTGAATCATAGAAAAACAACGAATTTAAGTTTAAAAAAAATATGACTCTAAGACGTTTCTTTCATTTCACTGGCTTGAAATTGCATACAAACGAGCCAATCAGGTGTTGCAATCCTTTTGTTTGCTCGAAATTCGACAAAGCAACGACGGTTAGGCTACTTTATTTTGCATGTCATTTCTAAAGCCAATTAAGATGAAGAAATGTCTTCAAAGTCAAGGCTATAAGAAAAAAAAGTTCTGGATATTTTTGTCAGTTTGTAGTTTACGCACTAATATCAATATCAGTAACAATTCTGAACAATTTGAACTTTCTCCAAGTTGATCAAATTTGTCTCTAAACGGTTCATGATAAAAAAAAATAGTTTGGGACAAGAAAAAAAACCTAAAATAATGTCGTGAAATCATTTTCAACACGCAGAGCAGGGGGTGTTGGGATTGAATCATAGAGAAACAACGAATTTACTTTTTTTTTAAAAATGTGACTCAAAGACGTTTTGTTCTTTTCACTGGCTTTAAATTGTATACAGCCGAGCCAATCAGGAATTCCAGTCATATTGCCTGCTCTAGATTTAACAAATCGGTAACAGGTAGGCTACGTAATATTGCTTGTTATTTAGTAAGCCAATTAAGATGATGAAATATCTTCAAATTCAAGACTATAAGAAAAAAAAGTTCTAAATATTTTTGTCAATTTGTAGTTTACGCACTAATATCAATATCAGTAACGATTCTATTTGAACTTTCTCCGAGTTGATCAAATTGGTCTCTAAGCGGTTCATGATAAAAAAATAGTTTGGGACAAGAAAAAAAACCCTAAAATAATGTCGTGAAATCATTTTCAACACGCAGAGCAGGGGGGGGGGTGTTGGGATTGAATCATAGAGAAACAACGAATTTACTTTTTTTAAAAATGTGACTCAAAGACGTTTCGTTCTTTTCACTGGCTTGAAATTGTATACAAACGTGCCAATCAGGTGTTACAATCCTTTTGTTTGCTCAAAATTCGACAAAATTCGAAGCCAATTAAGATGAAGAAATGTCTTCAAAGTCAATGCTATAAGAAAAAAAAGTTCTAGATATTTTTGTCAGTTTGTAGTTTACGCACTAATATCAATATCAGTAACGATTCTATTTGAACTTTCTCCAAGTTGATCAAATTGGTCTCTAAACAGTTCAAGAAAAAAAAACCTAAAATAATAACCCCCTCGCGCCGGAGGGGGTCATTATTTTAGGTTTTTATTTTTCTTGTACCAAACTATTTTTTTTATCATGAACTGTTTAGAGACCAATTTGATAAACTTGGAGAAAGTTCAAATAGAATCGTTACTGATATTGATATTAGTGCGTAAACTACAAACTGACAAAAAATATCCAGAACTTTATTTTTCTTATAGCCTTGACTTTGAAGACATTTCTTCATCTTAATTGGCTTTAGAAATATCATGCAAATTAAACTAGCCTAGCCGTCGTTGCTTTGTCGAAATTTGAGCCAACAAAAGGATTGTAACATCTGATTGGCTCGTTTGTATGCAATTTCAAGCCAGTGAAAAGAATGAAACGTCTTTGAGTCACATTTAAAAAAAAGTGATTTCGTTGTTTCTCTATGATTCAATCCAAACACCCTCCTGCTCTGAGTGTTGAAAATGATTTCACGACATTATTTTAGGTTGTTTTTTTTTTCTTGTCCCAAACTATTTTTTTTATCATGAACTGTTTAGAGACCAATTTGATAAACTTGGAGAAAGCTCAAATAGAATCGTTACCGATATTGATATTAGCGCGTAAACTACAAACTGAAAAAAATATCCAGAACTTTATTTTTCTTATAGCCTTGACTTTGAAGACATTTTTTCATCTTAATGGGCTTTAGAAATATCATGCATAATAAACTAGCCTAGCCGTCGTTGCTTTGTCGAAATTTGAGCCAACAAAAGGATTGTAACATCTGATTGGCTCGTTTGTATGCAATTTCAAGCCAGTGAAAAGAATGAAACGTCTTTGAGTCACATTTAAAAAAAAAGTGATTTCGTTGTTTCTCTATGATTCAATCCAAACACCCTCCTGCTCTGAGTGTTGAAAATGATTTCACGACATTATTTTAGGCTTTTTTTCTTGTCCCAAACTATTTTTTATCATGAACCGTTTAGAGACCAATTTGATCAACTTGGAGAAAGTTCAAATAGAATCGTTACTGATATTGATATTAGTGCGTAAACTACAAACTGACAAAAATATCCACAACTTTTTTTTCTTATAGCCTTGACTTTGAAGACATTTATTCATCTTAATTGGCTTTAGAAATATCATGCAAAATAAAGTAGCCTATCCGTCGTTGCTTTGTCCAATTTTGAGCAAACATAAGGATTGTAACATCTGATTGGTTCGTTTGTATGCAATTTCAAGCCAGTGAAAAGAATGAAACGTCTTTGAGTCACATTTAAAAAAAAAGTGATTTCGTTGTTTCTCTATGATTCAATCCAAACACCCTCCTGCTCTGAGTGTTGAAAATGATTTCACGACATTATTTTAGGCTGTTTTTCTTGTCCCAAACTATTTTTTTTATCATGAACTGTTTAGAGACCAATTTGATAAACTTGGAGAAAGTTCAAATAGAATCGTTACTGATATTGATATTAGTGCGTAAACTACAAACTGACGAAAATATCCAGAACTTTTTTTTTCTTATAGCCTTGACTTTGAAGATATTTATTCATCTTAATTGGCTTTAGAAATATCATGCAAAATAAACTAGCCTAACCGTCATTGCTTTGTCGAATTTTGAGCAAACAAAAGAATTGTAACATCTGATTGGCTCGTTTGTATGCAATTTCAAGCCAGTGAAAAGAACGAAACGTCTTTGAGTCACATTTTAAAAAAAAGTGAATTCGTTGTTTCTCTATGATTCAATCCCAACACCCTCCTGCTCTGAGTGTTGAAAATGATTTCACGACATTATTTTAGGCTTTTTTTCTTGTCCCAAACTATTTTTTTTATCATGAACTGTTTAGAGACCAATTTGATCAACTTGGAGAAAGTTAAAATAGAATCGTTACTGATATTGATTTTAGTGCGTAAACTACAAACTGACAAAAATATCCAGAACTTTATTTCTCTTATAACCTTGACTTTGAGGACATTTCTTCATCTTAATTGGCTTTAGAAATAACATGCAAAATAAAGTAGCCTAACCGTCGTTGCTTTGTCGAATTTTGAGCAAACATAAGGATTGTAACATCTGATTGGTTCGTTTGTATGCAATTTCAAGCCAGTGAAAAGAATGAAACGTCTTTGAGTCACATTTAAAAAAAAGTGATTTCGTTGTTTCTCTATGATTCAATCCAAACACCCTCCTGCTCTGAGTGTTGAAAATGATTTCACGACATTATTTTAGGCTTTTTTTCTTGTCCCAAACTTTTTTTTTTATCATGAACTGTTTAGAGACCAATTTGATAAACTTGGAGAAAGTTAAAATAGAATCGTTACTGATATTGATATTAGTGCGTAAACTACAAACTGACAAAAATATCCAGAACTTTATTTTTCTTATAGCCTTGACTTTGAAGATATTTCTTCATCTTAATTGGCTTTAGAAATAACATGAAAAATAAACTAGCCTAGCCGTCGTTGCTTTGTCGAAATTTGAGCCAACAAAAGGATTGTAACATCTGATTGGCTCGTTTGTATGCAATTTCAAGCCAGTGAAAAGAATGAAACGTCTTTGAGTCACATTTAAAAAAAAGTGATTTCGTTGTTTCTCTATGATTCAATCCAAACACCCTCCTGCTCTGAGTGTTGAAAATGATTTCACGACATTATTTTAGGCTTTTTTTCTTGTCCCAAACTATTTTTTTTATCATGAACTGTTTAGAGACCAATTTGATCAACTGGGAGAAAGCTCAAATAGAATCTTTACTGATATTGATATTAGCGTGTAAACTATAAACTGACAAAAACATCCAGAACTTTATTTTTCTTATAGCCTAGACTTTGAAGACATTTATTTATCTTAATTGGCTTTAGAAATATCATGCATAATAAATTAGCCTAGCCGTCGTTGCTTTGTCGAATTTTGAGCCAACAAAAGGATTGTAACATCTGATTGGCTCGTTTGTATGCAATTTCAAGCCAGTGAAAAGAACGAAACGTCTTTGAGTCACATTTAAAAAAAAGTGATTTCGTTGTTTCTCTATGATTCAATCCCAACACCCCCCTGCTCTCAGCGTTGAAAATATTTTTACGACATTATCTTAGGTTTTTTCTTCATGTCCCAAACTATTTTTTTATCTTGAACCGTATAGAGACCAATTAGATCCAATTGGAAAAAGTTTATGTAGAATCGTTACTGATATTGATATTATTGCGTCAAATAAAAATTGACGAAAATATTCAGAACTTTTTTTTTCTTATAGTCTTGACTTTGAAGACATTTCGTCATCTTAATTAGCTTTAGAAATATCATGCAAAATAAAGTAGCCTAACCGTCGTTGCTTTGTCGAATTTTGAGCAAACATAAGGATTGTAACATCTGATTGGTTCGTTTGTATGCAATTTCAAGCCAGTGAAAAGAATGAAACGTCTTTGAGTCACATTTAAAAAAAAGTGATTTCGTTGTTTCTCTATGATTCAATCCAAACACCCTCCTGCTCTGAGTGTTGAAAATGATTTCACGACATTATTTTAGGCTTTTTTTCTTGTCCCAAACTATTTTTTTTATCATGAACTGTTTAGAGACCAATTTGATAAACTTGGAGAAAGTTCAAATAGAATCGTTACTGATATTGATATTAGTGCGTAAGCTACAAACTGACAAAATATCCAGAACTTTTTTTTTCTTATAGCTTTGACTTTGAAGACATTTCTTCATCTTAATTGGCTTTAGAAATATCATGCAAAATAAACTAGCCTAACCGTCGTTGCTTTGTCGAATTTTGAGCAAACAAAAGGATTGTAACATCTGATTGGTTCGTTTGTATGCAATTTCAAGCCAGTGAAAAGAACGAAACGTCTTTGAGTCACATTTAAAAAAAAAGTGATTTCGTTGTTTCTCTATGATTCAATCCAAACACCCTCCTGCTCTGAGTGTTGAAAATGATTTCACGACATTATTTTAGGCTGTTTTTCTTGTCCCAAACTATTTTTTTTATCATGAACTATTTAGAGACCAATTTGATAAACTTGGAGAAAGTTCAAATAGAATCGTTACTGATATTGATTTTAGTGCGTAAACTACAAACTGACAAAAATATCCAGAACTTTATTTCTCTTATAGCCTTGACTTTGAAGACATTTCTTCATCTTAATTGGCTTTAGAAATAACATGCAAAATAAAGTAGCCTAACCGTCGTTGCTTTGTCGAATTTTGAGCAAACATAAGGATTGTAACATCTGATTGGTTCGTTTGTATGCAATTTCAAGCCAGTGAAAAGAATGAAACGTCTTTGAGTCACATTTAAAAAAAGTGATTTCGTTGTTTCTCTATGATTCAATCCAAACACCCTCCTGCTCTGAGTGTTGAAAATGATTTCACGACATTATTTTAGGCTTTTTTTCTTGTCCCAAACTATTTTTTTTATCATGAACTGTTTAGAGACCAATTTGATAAACTTGGAGAAAGTTCAAATAGAATCGTTACTGATATTGATATTAGTGCGTAAACTACAAACTGACAAAAATATCCAGAACTTTATTTTTCTTATAGCCTTGACTTTGAAGACATTTCTTCATCTTAATTGGCTTTAGAAATAACATGAAAAATAAAGTAGCCTAACCGTCGTTGCTTTGTCGAATTTTGAGCAAACAAAAGGATTGTAACATCTGATTGGTTCGTTTGTATGCAATTTCAAGCCAGTGAAAAGAATGAAACGTCTTTGAGTCACATTTAAAAAAAAAGTGATTTCGTTGTTTCTCTATGATTCAATCCAAACACCCTCCTGCTCTGAGTGTTGAAAATGATTTCACGACATTATTTTAGGCTTTTTTTCTTGTCCCAAACTATTTTTTTTATCATGAACTGTTTAGAAACCAATTTGATAAACTTGGAGAAAGTTTAAATAGAATCGTTACTGATATTGATATTAGTGCGTAAACTACAAACTGACAAAAATATCCAGAACTTTATTCTTCTTATAGCCTTGACTTTGAAGACATTTCTTCATCTTAATTGGCTTTAGAAATAACATGCAAAATAAAGTAGCCTAACCGTCGTTGCTTTGTCGAATTTTGAGCAAACATAAGGATTGTAACATCTGATTGGTTCGTTTGTATGCAATTTCAAGCCAGTGAAAAGAATGAAACGTCTTTGAGTCACATTTAAAAAAAAGTGATTTCGTTGTTTCTCTATGATTCAATCCAAACACCCTCCTGCTCTGAGTGTTGAAAATGATTTCACGACATTATTTTAGGCTTTTTTTTCTTGTCCCAAACTATTTTTTTTATCATGAACTGTTTAGAGACCAATTTGATCAACTTGGAGAAAGTTCAAATAGAATCGTTACTGATATTGATATTAGTGCGTAAACTACAAACTGACAAAAATATCCAGAACTTTATTTTTCTTATAGCCTTGACTATGAAGACATTTCTTCATCTTAATTGGCTTTAGAAATATCATGCAAAATAAACTAGCCTAGCCGTCGTTGCTTTGTCGAATTTTGAGCAAACAAAAGGATTGTAACATCTGATTGGCTCGTTTGTATGCAATTTCAAGCCAGTGAAAAGAATGAAACGTCTTTGAGTCACATTTTAAAAAAAAAGTGATTTCGTTGTTTCTCTATGATTCAATCCAAACACCCTCCTGCTCTGAGTGTTGAAAATGATTTCACGACATTATTTTAGGCTTTTTTTCTTGTCCCAAACTATTTTTTTTATCATGAACTGTTTAGAGACCAATTTGATCAACTTGGAGAAAGTTCAAATAGAATCGTTACTGATATTGATATTAGTGCGTAAACTACAAACTGACAAAAATATCCAGAACTTTTATTTTCTTATAGCCTTGACTTTGAAGATATTTCTTCATCTTAATTGGCTTTAGAAATAACATGCAAAATAAAGTAGCCTAACCGTCGTTGCTTTGTCGAATTTTGAGCAAACATAAGGATTGTAACATCTGATTGGTTCGTTTGTATGCAATTTCAAGCCAGTGAAAAGAATGAAACGTCTTTGAGTCACATTTAAAAAAAAAGTGATTTCGTTGTTTCTCTATGATTCAATCCAAACACCCTCCTGCTCTGAGTGTTGAAAATGATTTCACGACATTATTTTAGGCTTTTTTTCTTGTCCCAAACTATTTTTTTTATCATGAACTGTTTAGAGACCAATTTGATCAACTTGGAGAAAGTTCAAATAGAATCGTTACTGATATTGATATTAGTGCGTAAACTACAAACTGACAAAAATATCCAGAACTTTATTTTTCTTATAGCTTTGACTTCGAAGACATTTCTTCATCTTAATTGGCTTTAGAAATATCATGCAAAATAAACTAGCCTAACCGTCGTTGCTTTGTCGAATTTTGAGCAAACATAAGGTTTGTAACATCTGATTGGCTCGTTTGTATGCAATTTCAAGCCAGTGAAAAGAACGAAACGTCTTTGAGTCACATTTTTAAAAAATGTAAATTCGTTGTTTCTCTATGATTCAATCCTATTAGTGCGTAAACTACAAACTGACAAAAAACTAGAGTTTACGGTCAAAAACCCTTATTAGCTTAGATTTTTCGCTAGCAACTCGCCCTCCACTATGACTTCGCTAATACATCCTTCTGCCAATCAACCAACAGCCCAAAGAGATACCTACAGTCCAAAGAGACACAAACATCGGTAAGAGACATACACAGTCCAAAAAGGCTCAAACAGCATAAAGAGACACACATAGCCGAAGGAGACACATACAGACCAAAAAAACTCAAACACCCCATAAAGACACATAGTTCAACGAGACACATACAGTCTAAAGAGACACACACATCACAAAAAGACACCCACAGTCCAAAGAGACACATACAGCCCAAAAAGACGCACACAGGCTAAAGAGACACACACAGCCCGAAGAGACAAACACAGACCAAAATGACTCAAACAACCTAAAGAGACACAAACAGACCAAAAAGACTCAAACAGCTCAAAGAGACACACATCCCAATGAGACATACACAACCCTAAGAGTTACAAACAGCCCAAAGAGACACACACATCCCAAAGAGAAACACAACCCAAAGCGACAAACACAGACCAAAAAGACTCAAACAGCCTAAAGAGACACACAGAGCCCAAAGAGACACAAACACCCCAGAGAGACACACATAGCCCAAAGAGACAAACACAAACCAAAAAAAAAACTCAAACAGCTCAAAGAGACGCAAACATCCCAAAGACACAAACACAGACCAAAAATACTCAAACAGCCCAAAGAGAAAAAAAGAGACCAAAAAGACTCAAACAGTCCAAAGAGACACACATAGCTCAAAGAGACACAAACAGCCTAAAGAGACACAAACAGACCCAAAGAGGCAAACACATACCAAAAAGACTCAAACAGCCCAAAGAGACACAAACAGACAAAAAAGACTCAAACAGCACAAAGAGACACAAAACCCAAAGAGACACACATAACCCTAAGAGACAAAAACAGCCCAAAGAGACACATACAGCCCAAAGAGAAACACAACCCAAAGAGACAAACACAGACCAAAAAGACTCAAACAGCTCAAAGACAAACACATATCCCAAAGAGACACATACAGACCAAAAAGACTCAAACACCCCCCCCCCCCAAAAAAAGACACACAGTCCAAAGAGACACACAAAGCCTAAAGAGACACACACATCACAAAGAGACACCCACAGCCCAAAGAGACACATACAGCCCAAAGAGACGCACACGGACCCAAAGAGACGCACACATCCAACAGAGAGACACACACAGCCCATGAAATACGTATCGCCGAACCTTTTTTTTTCTTGTCCCAAACTATTTTTTTATCATGAACTGTTTAGAGACCACAGCCCAAAGAGAAACACATACCCCAAAGAGACACATACAGACCAAAAAGACTCAAACACCCCAAAAAGATACACAGTCCAAAGAGACACACACAGCCTAAAGAGACATACACATCTCAAAGAGACACCCACAGTCCAAAGAGACACATACAGCCCAAAGAGACGCACACAGGCTAAAGAGACACACACAGCCCGAAGAGACAAACACAGACCAAAAAGACTCAAACAACCTAAAGAGACACAAACAGACCAAAAAGACTGAAACAGCTTAAAGAGACACACATCCCAAAGAGATACACACAGCCCTAAGAGACACAATCAGCCCAAAGAGACACACACACAGGCCAAAGAGAAACACACACCAAAGAGACAAACACAGACCAAAAAGACTCAAACAGCCTAAAGAGACACACACAGCCCAAAGATACACAAACACCCCGAAGAGACACACACAGCCCAAAGAGACAAACACAGACCAAAAAAACTCAAACAGCCCAAAGAGACGCAAACAGCCCAAAGAGACAAAGACAGACCAAAAAGACTCAAACAGCCCAAAGAGACACAAACAGACCAAAAAAACACAAACAGCCCAAATAGACACAAATAGACCAAAGAAACACAAAAAGCCCAAAGAGACACAAACAACCCAAAGAGACAAACACAGACCAAAAAGACTCAAACAACCCAAAGCGACACAAACAGACCAAAAAGACTCAAACAGCCCAAAGAGAAACACAACCCAAAGAGACAAACATAGACCAAAAAGACTCAAACAGCCTAAAGAGACATACACAGCCCAAAGAGAAACAAAACCCAAAGAGACAAACACAGACCAAAAAGACTCAAACAGCCCAAAGAGAAACACAAAGCCCAAAGAGACACATACAGACCAAAAAGACTCAAACATCCCCCAAAAAAGACACACAGTCCAAAGAGACACACACAGCCTAAAGAGACACACACATATCACAAAGAGACACCCACAGCCCAAAGAGACACATACAGCCCAAAGAGACGTACACGGGCCCAAAGAGACGCACACATCCAACAGAGAGACACACACAGCCCAAAGAGACACACACAGGCTAAAGAGACACACACAGCCCAAAGAGACAAACACAAACCAAAAAGACTTAAACAACCTAAAGAGACACACACAGACCAAAAAGACTCAAACAGCCCAAAGAGACACACATCCCAAAGAGACACACACAGCCCTAAGAGACACAAACAGCCCAAAAAGACACTCACAGACCAAAGAGAAACACAACCCAAAGAGACAAACACAGACCAAAAAGACTCAAACATTCTAAAGAGACAAACACAGCCCAAAGAGACACAAACACCCCAAAGAGACACACACAACCCAAAGAGACAAAACACAGACCCAAAAAAAACTCAAACAGCCCCAAGAGACTCAAACAGCCCAAAGAGACAAACACAGACCAAAAAGACTTAAACAACCTAAAGAGACATAAACAGACCAAAAAGACTCAAACAGCCCAAAGAGACACACATCCCAAAGAGACACACACAGCTTTAAGAGCCACAAAAAGCCGAAAGAGACACACACAGTCCAAAGAGAAACACAACCCAAAGAGACAAACACAGACCAAAAAGACTCAAACAGCCTAAAGAGACACACACAGCCGAAAGAGACACAAACACCCCAAAGAGACAAATACAGCCCAAGGAGACAAACACAGACCAAAAAAAAAACTCAAATAGCCCAAAGAGACGCAAACAGCCCAAAGAGACAAACAAAGACAAAAAGACTCAAACAGCCAAAAGAGACACAAACAGAGCAAACAGACTCAAACAGCCCAAAGAGACACACATAGCCCAAAGAAACACAAACAGCCCAAAGAGACACAAACGGCCCAAAGAGACAAACACAGACCAAAAAGACTCAAACAACCCAGCCTGAGAAAATTTGCCTTATTTTCGAAAAACGGAAAGAAACACCCCCAAAAAGTCTCAAAGTCAAGGCTATAAGAAAAAAGTTCTGGATATTTTTGTCAGTTTGTAGTTTACGCACTAATATCAATATCAGTAACAATTCTATTTGAACTTTCTCCAAGTTGATCAAATTGGTCTCTAAAGGGTTCATGATAAAAAAAATAGCGCACGCCATGATGAATGTGCTTTCAAAAACCCATCTGGTCGAAAACATGTTTGTTATCGTTAATGATTTCCAAAGATGTAAGAAAATTATGGAAAATACAATTCTCTGATTCAAATCTGAAACTTTAGTCTATTTTTGGATCGAAAAATAAAACTATTTCTATAAAATCTGAGCTAATAAGGGTTTTTGACCGTAAACTCTAGTTTCTTGTAAGAAAATTATGGAAAATACAATGCAACCGAGTCTCTCAAACCCCGTAAAGCTCTTTTAACAGATACAAGAACTACTTATTTAACACAAAAATTTCGTTTTTAATGGGCACCAAGTAAAGAAAAACCTCACGGAATCTGGCAATCGATTCTCTCAAACCCCTTAAAGATCTTTTAACAGATACAAGAACTACTTATTTAACACATCGTTTTTAATGAGCACTAAGTAAAGAAAAACCACACGGAATCAGGCAACTGAGTCTCTCAAACCCCTTAAAGCTCTTTTAAAAGATACAATAACTACTTATTTAACACAAAAATTTCGTTTTTAATGGGCACCAAGTAAAGAAAAACCACACGGAATCAGTCAACCGCGTCTCTCAAACCCCGTAAAGCTCTTTTAAAAGATACAAGAACTACTTATTTAACACAAAAATTTCGTTTTTAATGGGGACCAAGTAAAGAAAAACCACACGGAACCACAAGGAATCAGGCAACCTAGTCTCTCAAACCCCGTAAAGCTCTTTTAAAAGATAAAAGAACTACTTATTTAACACAAAAATGTCGTTTTTAATGGGCACCAGGTAAAGAAAAACCACAAATTTCGTTATTAGTGGGCACCAGGTAAAGAAAAACCACATTGAATCAGGCAAAAGAGTCTCTCAAACCCCGTAAAGCTCTTTTAAAAGATACAAGAACTACTTATTTAACACAAAAATTTCGTTTTTAATGAGCACTTAGTAAAGAAAAACCACACGGAATCAGGCAACAGTTGACAACACTGTCTAAACATCACTTGTGTATTATACAGTACACAATCAACCCATCTCCCAAAAAATATTTTATTCCGAGATTTCATGTTAAAAAATTATCCAATCACTAATTAGAATCAATCACACTCCTATTATTCAAAACATTAATTAATATCGTTCATAGTGTCCAATTTGCGAATTCCTTATCCCTTTTTGCAAAAATTTCGATCAAAACAATTCCTAAATACGCAATTTGACAATCTCTAGTTTTCGATTTTAAAAAACACAGCGGGGAATCCCCGCTCGTAATTGCTAATCACTTTAACCCTTTTTCTCCAAAGGTGCCAAGGAACGTAATCTCCTCAAAACTTAATCACACAGGAAGGAACATAAGGCAAGCAAATCCATAAGTACATGCTCTGGAAATGTTTTCCTATAGCTTCCATAGGAATGTAAGGCCATGTGAGAGGATAATCACTCTCTTTGAAAAGGTGTAGAGCTTCCATAGAAATGTTTTCCTATAGCTTCCATAGAATCCATACGACATTGCGAGGGGATACTCACTCTCTTTGCAAAGGTGTATAGCTTCCATAGAAATGTTTTCCTATAGCTTCCATAGAATCCAGAAGGCGCATTCTACTGTTGCAAACCAAGGAAGAAAAATAGTTTGACAATAAAACTCTTCCACCGTTTCTATTTGTGAATGTGTAATTTTATGATTGCCGTATCCGTTTGATTATCCTAGGAAATGTTAATTTCGATACTATGTTTTGTGCCTATGATTCACAGCGATGAAGAATCTTTTTTAACTCTATTCCTAATTTTTCCCTTACTTTGATAAAAATAGACTCTAAATCTTCTGTATGATTGACAACACCAGCTAATTCAGCATCTGTTGTAACCCCCCTCCCATGCCTTTTCTTTGCTTTAATGATATCGGATCATGATTTTGAGATGACCCTTTGATTCAGCATAGATAAAAGGTCTGGTTTTCTTTGGGGAGGGGAGGGGAGATTTCCAACCAGGAGAAGTTTTCGTGAAGAAGAAAGTTTCTGGAAAAATTTCCCGGCGGATATTTGAAACAGGGGGCTGTAAGTTATGCAGTGTACCGCATTTTTACATATATTAATTTAAAAAAAAAATCCACAAAATAAGTTTTCAAAGAAAGATAAAGAGCTTCACTAAGCCAAAAATAAGCAGAAATAAAGTCAAATACCTTCCAAGGGTAAAGCTACAACAAATCACCATCAATAAATAAATAAAACTCAAAGCAAACAAAAATTACAAAAAATGACCGAGTCAAACTCAAAACGATCAAAAATTAACATTACTAGGCTGACAACCCCCCATGCCTTCTCAAGACCAGAACATAATTTGCAATTTACTGAAAAAAAAAATGATCGTGGATTGTCAGTTTAATATGCATATGCAGACATTTATTCCTTAGAGTTTTAATAGTTTTTCATTTATTAAAGTAAAAGAAAAGAAAACATTTAACATGTATTTTGTTTTCAGTAACGTGCAACTTTATGTCCTGGTATTGAGAGGGCATAAGGGTTGTATGCCATACTCATGTCAATTGTTGCTCGTTTTAAGTTTGACTCGGTAATTTCTGTAATTTCTGTTCGTTTTCATTGTTATAGTCTTTTTAATGGAATAAACATATCTTTTGTTTTTTTTTTAGTATAAGATTACATGGTTTCGCGTGCTATTTGTAAGTTGGAAAAACTTTTTCAAGTTTTTCAAGACATGACGAATATATATATATATATATATATATATATATATATATATATATATATATATATATATATATATATATATATATATATATATATATATATATATATATATATATATATATATATATATATATATATATATATATATATATATATATATATATATATATATATATATATATATATATATATATATATATATATATATATATATATATAACTTTCTAGTTTATCACGGGCACAATTTATATTCTGTTAAATACTGACATGGATTTTTAACGCCTTAGGGCTGTAGCATTATTTCTTTGGCCTTGAGTGGGAAGGTTTTTTTTTCGTTTCTGCACATATCAAGCTGTTACTTCTGAGGGCTTTTCCACAGTTTGTACATTTTATGTCCGCTTGGGACGCTTTGTCCTTATTACTATGATCGCTCGCACATCTACTACATTTGGTCGGGTTTGACCCACTCCCGAGCGAGATGTCTGGATTCTTGGCAGTTGAGACACTGCTTGGGTTTTTCGATCGGCCTAGTGACACGAAATAACCAATATTCAATGCAAAAATGCGAAAAGAGGAAACAAAAAGATAATATACTAAGGAAAAAAATAATAACAACAAAAGCAAAAACTTCTTAAATAATATACAAAATAGTACGAAAAGTGGAAACAGAGAGATAACATACTCAAAGATTACAACAGAAACAACAACTTCTCCAAAAATAGCAACAAAGACAACAACTTCTGAAAGGAGAAAAAAAAAAGAAAAAAACGGAAAACAAGAGGGAAAATTAAATAAGTAAACTTGCCCACTCATGCTTTAGAATTGCTGGTTGTGTTTTTTACCGGCTAATAAGTGTCTCAACAGCTAGATTTGGGTCCGCTAGGTTGTAGTGCCGAATCAGAAAACTATGTTTTGTTCAAGGTGGCAATTTTAGCAAGTACTTTGCAAAACGGAAAAATAAAGAGCGGATTTTAGACTTTTCACGGTTTGCCAATAATTTCCAGAAAGGGGTCACATATAATATATGTGGCAGAGCGGTAGGGTTGTAAATACTTGCCAGTAGTGGACGGTTAAATCTCAGAATGGATTTAACGATCAAAGCATAGGAGCTGGAAATTCGCCGTTCAAGATGTGAGATCAGGAGGGAGCGGGTATGCTGTAATGAGGAACCTATTGGCAGCCCCAGATATACTATTTTATCAACTGGTTTTACTGAGCAATCACCTAGTGTGATATTAGTAGGAGGGTCATTCTTCCAATTGTTAAGCAAGACTTCTGAGTCTTGGGAGTTAAATCTCAGACCGACTTTCTCGTAGTTGTACTGCAGACATGAGAATATTTCTGAAAGGCGGTTAAGCGTCCGGCTGAGATTCAGCGTGTCATCAACATAGCATACTAGGGAGATGTCAATGGAACTCAGAGTGCATGATGAAGGACAGCTGTCTTGAGGTTCAATAATGTAGTTGTTGAAGAAATTGGGGGATAAAACTGCTCCCTGACGGGCACCTTTACGGACTGGTATCAAAGCTGACCGCGGGGCTGGCGGAAGGCCTTTATCGGGAAGGAGTTTGAGTCGTACGCGAAGGCGAGAATAAAGATAACGGAAAGCCCGGATGATATTTTAGTTTACTCCTCTTTTAGCTGAATTTGGCCAATTAAGCGCATGAATCAATGAATCAGACACTCTCTGCAGGTCTAAACCCTCGATCGTTAGACTGTCTCCTGATTTGTGTGCATCCAGTAGTGCATATACAATGACATGGAGTGCGTCCATACAACCAATGCCGCGTTGGAAACCGAATTGTCTGGGTGGACTGCAACACAGTTTTTCAAACTCATCTACGAATAAAAGTTCAAATAACTTGCAGAGAGAGGTAGCAACCGTGATTGGACGGAAAGAGGAGCATTTCTTGGTAACATTTCCTTTTTTAGGAACTGGCGTAAGGTCTCCAATTGAGAAAGTGGTTGGGACAATACCCTGAATGAGGATAATCTGCATCAGGAAGGTTACATGACTAATGAGAGCGGGCCCACCACTTTTTAGATGGAGTGCACTGATTCCGTCAATCCCAAAAGATTGTTTAGGTTTTAGGTGAGAGATGGCCTTGCATACAGCTCCCTCCGTTACAAGATAATCACTCCGAGGACAACTATCTAAGAAGTCGTCCAACTCAGCTTCGTATCTTTCGTTGAGGGCTGGGTCAGGAGGCGAAAATTCTGACTCATAATATGCGTACCGTTCAGAATCAGGGCTAGCAGATGCGGATAAAGACTCATCGCTTTTAGAGGACAGAAAACGCCAAAGGAGAGAAGGATTAATTTTGGCCCGTGTAGATTCGATATCAATCATCTTTTTTCTGTGAGCTTTCAGCTCCTTTGCAAATTTTGTTTTTGTGAGCAGGCGGATTGAATTGACTACCCCCGAACGAGGTCGTCCACAAGAAACCCAAAGTTGAAGCCAAAATTTAGACTTAGAATGGGTATCCAATAATTCTGGATTGTCAGACCAGCCAGGAAGGGTATGATGACGGGGTCTACTTAGAGGGACGGTAGCTTTTTCAGCACAGTGAAGGGCATGGCCAATTTCCGCACAATAAAAGTCAACTGATAGTTGTGTTTCCTCCCTTGAAAGAGCAGTTAATTCAGAGAGAAGATGAAAAGGGACACGGATCTTACTAAGGACTCTGGCGGCTTCTTCTGGAAATAAAACAGGGTTAATTTTACACCAATCACGGCAAGACCTAGGAGGTATTTTTGAAATTGTTTGCGTTTGTGCATCCAAGCTGTGGCAAATAATCTTGGCTGAGAGCTTTAATGGTAAGTGATCAGACAGCTGAAAATCAAGCCAAACCTTGACAGGCGAAATCCTGAAATATGCGGACGCAACGACGTGATCGAGATCTGATGTGGACATTGAGGTGTGTACGTGTGTAAAATTTAAATCTTTGCACTTGAGGTCAAACTGGTCTCCAAAAATACTAAGCAACAACGTAGGACGTAAAGACCTAGATAAGAGCGGTTCATTCAAGTCGCAATTGAAGTCACCAACTAATATGCATTGAAGGCTTAAGGATCTAATACGGTTAATACACTAGCCGAGTTTATCAATAGAATAAGTAAAAGCACGCTCCGAACGCTCATCATGGTAATTTGTAGGCAAATATACAGTAATAAAAACACAGCCCTCAACACGAATCGCCAGAAAATCATCATTGACTTCAAATACTCTAGATCTTAGAGTCGAACGAACAAAAGTGGCAATACCACCGGAGGGTCGCCCTTTTCCACTTAGCTGCTTCGCTGAAACTGAATAAACCGATACTGAACTATTAAAACTAAGAATACTTTTACTGCGGCTTGTGACGAAATGTTCTTGTAAACAGACAACTTCATTTTGCTCAAAAACAACATCTAAGATCGGAATTTTATTTGCGAACGAGCCATCAAGGTTCCACGATAAACATTTAACTGTAGAAGCTTCATATGTCATTTCTTTTGTGGATTACTTTTTGAGGGACATTTTACACTGTAACACGTGTGACTGCCGATTTTGCATTCAACGCAGAATGTCGGCTGTCTGCATAGTTCATCTTGCGTAGAACGATGTTCACTTTAGGCACATCTAGAGCATAAAGGTTCAGCTGTACACTGGGAAGCGAGGTGACCGATTTTGTGACAGTTATAGCATCGTCTTGGCAAGAACTTAAATGGATCAGCAGGTACCCGCTCATAGCCGATAATCACCGAAACACTCAGAAATTGTTGGAGCTCACTGAAAGTGTCAAAATACACTTTGAAAGAACGGGATTTTCCGCACTGTTCAGTCTTCGTACTATTCGGGATTAGATTTTTTAGTCCTTCACGGTTTATATCCTCAGGGACATTTCGAAGCACAGCTATGTGTAGGGGTTCTCGAACAGTAATTTTGAGATCGGGCTTGGAAGATTTCGCTTTCTCAACGATTTTCGCTGCTGCAGCTTTCGACCTGACCACAAGCTTCCATTCGTTTGCAGATTTGCGAAGTTCACTAATGTCATTTGTATTTTCACAGAAACTGTCTATGAAAGCTTTCTGGTCATTTGGGCCATTGAGCTCCTTGGGGGGATTTTTCAAGACAACAGAATAGGTAGAGTTTCTGGGCTTGGACGTTTCAGGTGCACTACGACTGCTTGTGAAAATACTGGTGGCTGGACCGGACTGGGTAGCTAAAAAATTATCAAGCTTCCGAGAGAGTTCATTTACTTTGGCAGTAACTGTTGCATTCACCGCATCTCCGATGACTGGAACCGAGCAGGGGTTAAAGATGACAAATTTTGGCATGCTCACATTATTTTTCATTGCTGAAACTAGAATTTTGCACATTTCAATGATATTGTCTTCATTGTGCCCGTGATAAACTAGAAAGTTATATATATATATATATATATATATATATATATATATATATATATATATATATATATATATATATATATATATATATATATATATATATATATATATATATATATATATATATATATATATATATATATATATATATATATATATATATATATATAGGATGTCTGGATCCAGACATCCAAGGATGTCTGGATCCTTGGCAGTTGAGACACTGCTTGGGTTTTTCGATCGGCCTAGTGACACGAAATAACACATATTCAATCTTCATTATGTCATATAATCCGGGTATCAGCGGTAGCTAACAACCTAGTAAGAGACGACCATGTCGAATGTTAAGAAATATAACCCATAACTCTGAAAAATTGAGTCTTACAAGAACAAACAGTACACCATTAGAACCACCTAGTCCGATACCCCTATGTAGAAAACCTTTTGCTGTAGAATCTACTAAGGCATTCTGCCTAAACGGCATCTGTTTTTCTTTTTTTCTTTTCCACAGATAGCTTGGCACTGGAACATTGTTGAGAGTTGTTCAATGGTTCATTTTAAAGGGAATTAATGGGGTTAAAAACCTTTTGAAATTAAAACAAATTCTTTTTAAAATAAAATCAATTTTTTTATGAAAAACTGCATATTTCATGTTAAAGATAGATTAATGACGTCATAATCGTAGGTTGTAGCCATGTGGTCTCTTGCTTTTCCAATTAAGAAAAAGCAATAGGCTTTTTCTTGTTTGAAATTTCACATTAAACAAATTATAAAGTAAAGAACCAACAGTAAAGCCCATAAAGAGATTAAAACTTTGTAATAAAACATTAGTTTCTTAGAAACCGTCATCATGCATTTGAAAACAATTAAAAATGTTGCACTGGAAAAGGATCGAACTCATGGCCTTAAAATTAAGAGACCTACGCTCTACCCTCCAAGCTACCGAAGCTTGTGTGTTATGAAAGATTATATGCTTCGAGAAAATATTGAAAAACAGTTATTGAAAAAGAGTATATTATGATTGGTAAACTTTTCTGGGTATTTTATAATATTTTACTTACTTACCTGCTTGATTATCTGAAATTCATCTCTTACTATTCAAACTAATAAAAAGCCGTAGGCTTTACCCTGTTTGTAATTTTATTAAGAATTATATAAAGAACAAACCACGGCATATAGTAACTAATTCTTAGTATGGGACGTGATCGTCTCTTAATAGACTGCTAGCTACCGTTGCTGGTCGTAATTTTATGAAAATGATGAAAAGTTTAATTTCATATATAGGAGAGTTTATTTCAAAGGGCTTATAAATCGAAAATCTGCTAACTGCAAGATTATTCCCATATATTTTAATAAGGGTTTACAACAATTCAAAAAACCTAAGATTAAATATCAAAAGTTTGAGCCATAGTTGAATTTTAGTTGGTATTTTTGATTTGATTCAACAGATCGTTAGAGAATTTTATTTTAAAAAAGTCTGAACTGGATATATTCATACATTTATTTAAAAGATTTATATTTTATGACAAAATAAAAGCTATGCTATGCTGTGGAATAGCTGACACATCAAGGGATGAGATTTTTAAAGAAAATGAAAAAATTCGGTTCCGCAGACTGTTGTTCTCTATGTCTATAGAAGAAAAAATCCAGCCCACTGTAATTGAAGAAATTTTAAAAAAAGCAATTGAGCTGATCAAACGTAATCAAGGTGACTTTCAATTGAATCAAAAAAATAAACCCAGAGTTTTTGAAGGTTTTATAGGACGCTTAGCCTTAAATCCAGACTCGCCGTCTGAGAAGCCTCTATTTGAATGGTTCGAGAAGTTTCTTAAACGCAACAAACAGCTTGTTATTCACTTGAGGAGTATTTTAACATCCTCCACGCCAGTGCAAAACATCATTGCTATCCTTGCATTGAAGGTAAACTATCCGGAGAGTCTGTTCCTTGTAAAAGGATCAAAACCATTACAAAATGTCATTGACTATCATATAAGCAATAAAGCTGAAAATTTGCATGGAAAGTATATCGATTTATTATTACGAAAAGCAATATTAGCTATTCCGAATACAATTAATCTTCGTGTTGGCTCAAAGATAAAAAGCTACCCAGTCGAAAAAGATGACCACCCACCGTGTGACTGTTGTCCAGTTTGTCGAGAGCCACCACGAATGTGTGAATGCATTCCGACGTGTCAAGACTGGTTAAACTGCTATAGATACGCTGTTCAAGACGGTCTCTGCCTTCCTGCTTGTGACTGTGATGGAAAAATGTTGTTTAATTGCGTTTGCCCATGTGTAGTCACCTGGGCTTTGTGCGCACAATGTATTTGTTCAATATGTACATGTTGTTCCAAATTACCAGAGCCATATATAGATACGGATAGATACAGATCCCTCACCGTTGAGGAATGTGAGGAAATCAAAAGAGGAGTTCCTGAAAATAGTAAGATAGATAACTACGTGGTCAAAATTACGGAACAACCTAAGTCATCGCTGTTCAAAGAATCAACCCAGCAAACCAATAAAACTGCAAAAGGCGTTAAAAGAGTAGTTAGAGAGGGTGTTCCCTTTATTTTAGACGATAAACATAGGAAAATAATCCATAAAAAGAGCCACCTTTCAAGAGATGAAAGTTTTGAGGTACCTTTCGATGGGAAATTTGCTCGTAGTGGAGGCATAGGGATAGAACTTTTGACGGGTGGTCCGGCAGATGATATAGTCACAAATGGCTTGAATTATCCTGTAACAAATACCATCGTTAGACCTATTACTATACCGCTACTAACTGGAGAGGAGAATTCAAAGGATTTTGAAAAACAATTATCAGAAAATACCGACATTGGTGATCGGTATTCTAAACGTTCTAGATTTTTAAATGATGCAATTGAAAATCCAGAAGAATTACTGAGGCCACACAGTATTTGGAAACAAAAAGGAGTTTTAGATGGAGAACCATTTCCTCTGATCTTTGAAACTCCTACTGAAATACCAAGAAAAAACAAAGGAGATGTCACAAAGCTTAATTCGTTAGAACGAAGTATTGTTGTAGCTGGACTCTTGAACGTTATTGGAAAGGTTTTAAAACATTCAATCCCAGGTTATGGACATTTGATAGACTATTGGATAGAATGTTTCGGCCCCTCAGTGGAGGCTTGTTGTTGCTCATGTATACAATGCAGGCTTGGAGAGGGCATGGAACATTTTTGCAGGTTTGGATGCCCACTTTGTTACCTGTGGATTAATTGTTGCAAAGCATGCTATAACTATGGACTGAAAATGGCCGATTTAAAACAATGATGTTAACAGGTCTCCTGTATAAAAATAAAAAAAGAGTTAGATCAAAAGAAGAAGTAAACTATTAGAACTACCTTGTCCGAAACCAATATATAGGAAAATTACCGTCGCTTGGCTTAAAAAAGACACAAGAACTTTGAATTCCGTTTGAATGAGTCTTCTTGCAACATTCTAGGACCACTAGGTCGATTCATTCACCCCTGGTAATAAAAAAGGCAAATAAACAAACATCCGTGATCTTTCTTCTGACAAAAAGTACTAAATTCCACGTTTCTGCGGATAGGAGCTTGAAACCTCTACAGTAGGATTCTCTAATGCGTTGAATCTGATGGTGTGATTTTCATTAAGATTCTATGACTTTTAGTGGGTGTTTTTCCCTTTTTTCGAAAAAGGGCAAACTTTCTCAGGCTTGTAACTTCTGATAGGTATAACTAAACTTCATGAAACTTACATATTTAAAATGAGCATAAAAATCCAATTCTTTTGATGTATCTATTGGCATGGGCGCCCATATGGGGGGGCAGGGGGGGCTGTCGCCCCCCCCTGGCTGAATGATTCTGCCTTATTTTTATATTTTTGTTCTGAGATTTCTATTATATAGCATTAAAAGTGCCAATTAGACGAGATTTGCCCCCCCCTGGAATTCAGCTTATGGGCGCCCATGTCTATTGGTATCAAAATTCCGTTTTTTAGAGTTCCAGTTACTATTGAGACGGGTTACTCTTACTATACAGTTCGTTACCAGGAACTGTTTGATAACAAGGAAAATCTATTGGTTTGAAACAGAAGAATACTTATAAGAAAAGAAATTTGCTAACAATATTTTTCTAACAACGATTTCTACTAAGATTCATACTTTTGGTTTTTTAAGGTTTTTTTAATTCTTGTAATCCCTGGTTGAAATATATGAAAATATTTTTGCAGTTACAAGTTTTTTGCTCTTTACGCAATTTAATGTTTTTTCATATTAAAATCTATTCAAAGATAATTGATTGTCACAACAAGTTCAATTTTTAACAAAGATTTCTGCTAAGATTAAAAAAAGAGTTAGATCAAAAGAAGAAGTAAACTATTAGAACTACCTTGTCCGAAACCAATATATAGAAAACTTACCGTCGCTTGGCTTGGATCAGGCACTAGAACTTTTAATTTCCGTTTTGAATGAGCCCTCTTGCAACATTCTAGGACCACTAGGTAGATTCAATCACCCCTGGTAATAAAAAAAAGGCAAATAAACACACATCCGTGATCTTTCTTCCGACAAAAATATAAAATTCCAAGTCTTTCCACATAAAAGCTTGAAACCTCTACAGTAAGGTTTTCTAATACGCTAAATCTGACAGTGTGATTTTCATTAAGATTTTATGACTTTTAGAGGGTGTTTTACCCTTTTTTCGAAAAAGAGTGAACTTTCTCAGGCTCGTAACTTTTGATGGGTATAACTAAACTTGATGATACTTACATATTTAAAATCAGCATAAAAATCCAATTCTTTTGATGTATCAATTGGTATCAAAATTCCAAATTTTTTTTAGTTCTGGTTACTATTGAGACGGGACACTCTTACTATACAGTTCGTTACCAGGAACTGTTTGATAACAAGGAAAATCTATAAATCAACTGTTTCTACTAAGATTCACTTTTTTGGTTTTCTCTTTTAAGGTTTTTTAATTCTTGTAATCGCTGGTTGAAATTTATGAAAATATTTTGCTCTTTACGCAATTTAATGTCTTTTCATACTGCAATCTATTCAAAGATAATTGATTATCACAACAAGTCCAATTTTTAACATTTCTAAGATTTCTGCTTCAAACTTTTTTGTTTTCTTGTTTAAGGTTTTGGAATTGTTGTAATCCCTTTTCAGAATATATACAATTTTTTTTTTGCAATTACCAGTTTTTTGCTCTTTAAACTATTTAATATAAACTTCTAAATAGATCGGCATCTGCAATTTTTTTCCACATAAGTGTGACAAGTGTGACACGTCATTGCAGTACAATCAGGGTTGCCAACTGGACATATTTTATGTCCAAAGGACATATTTCTATGTGCCTGGACATAATGACATAATAGGGCAAAAAATGGACATATTTTAGACATTTGGGACATAAAGTGGACACATTTTCCAAATTTATGACGTAAAACTTTCAAACTACTTTCATAAAAAAATGTCACTGATCACCAAATGAGTGCTAAGACTTATATCTACTTATTTTTTAAGCTCTGTATTGTATTTTCCGGGGTTGCTTGCTCTTCCCTGAAGCAAAGTTTCTGAAAATGCCTTCAAAATTCTTTCACCTATAAATGGTATTAGTAGCCCTGATTTTTACTCGCCACGGTCAAGATAAAAGAAAAGCTGTTGCCTTTTTCATATAAACCTACTTCCGGCTTCCGAACGTCACACAAAAAACTCAATGAAAAGTTAACAAAATGAAACCTGTCGATTGTTGATGGTCTCCATCAAAACTAAAGCCATAAATATATATATGCCATATATATATATATATATATATATATATATATATATATATATATATATATATATATATATATATATATATATATATATATATATATAATATATATATCTTCAATAGCCCCAATTTTAGGCTTATACTATATATATTACTTTATAGTATTATAAACTAAGTAAATATATATATAGTATTTACGCATACTATATGTATATATAGGTACTTATGCATTATGCGGCACCCACCGGTATATACTGTATAAGGAAACCAGACATGGAGACCCGTCGGTAAATTTTTCGCAGTTCACATTATTGACATACGAATAAAGTGAACATACCACTCGATGCCGTTTTTTATGCTCTTTCCAAATAGAATAATCATTTTTGTCGGATATGAATTTTACCCCCACCCCTATATATATATATATATATATATATATATATATATTTGATGAGGGGACAATCCTTTTCATATACGGAATAATTTCTGTTCGTTTTAAGTTTTAATATCGCCCCTTACTTTCAGTAAAAAAAACTTGTTTTTTTTTTAATTTAATTTCTGAACGTTTTTGAATTAATGCAGCATTGATGTTGGCTCACAGTACATGAATAATTCAAACGAAATTTGCATATTAGTTTCACTTTTTTGGCTAAATGGCTTTCGCATACTTTTGATCTGACGTAACATACGAATTAACTTACGTGACCCCTTAGTCAATACCTCGCTCTTTACGCCAAAGTTCAAATTTTCTTCCAGTTTTCTAAAAATGGCCCCTCAATCACAAATGTCGTTAATTAGAATAAATAGCTCTGATGCAACTAAAAAAAAAAAAAAAAAAAAAAAAAAAAATTCGCGCAAAGAGTGAGGTAATGACTAGGGGGCGAACCCAATCATGTACGTATTAATTTGTGTTTGTTTTAAGTTTTGGTGTTGCTCCTTACTTCCAGTTGAAAAAATTGTTTTTTTATTTAATTTCTTATTTTTTTTTAAATAATGCTGGGAAATCCTGCGCCCCCTTCATAGCAATGACCCTTCCTCCATGGAAAGATCCTCCCACGTAAAGCCTGACCCCCCCCCAACTCCCAGAAAATAATTGCCCTGAAAATTTCTGTATGCCTCCCAATAACCCATCTTATATATAAACATAGGACATAGTTCATAACTTGTTGACCGTCCCCCAGAGACTGTGGGGGTCAACCTCAAAGACATAGTTATTGTATTTTTTGAACTTGCTGAACAAAATGGTTATCTAAAAATTGTGATCCGGTGACTTTGGGAAACAAATGAGTGTGGGAGGGGCTTAGTTGCCCTCCATTCTTTTTGGTCACTGAAAAAGGGCACTAGAACTTTTAATTTCCGTTCTGAATAAGCAAATCCATTAGTTTTCTGGTCTGCCCTAAGAAAATGTAAGGATGCCAAGGATAAAGAAAAATACAAGGATCTTTGTGATTTTATGCTAACGTTATGTGGCCTGCCACACTCTTCAGCAGCTGCTGAAAGACGCTACTTGGTAACATCAAAACCAAATTACGGAATGGCCTTCTAATGCAAACGACTAGTTGTTTAATGCATGTCAAGCAACTAATTTGGCGTTCTGGAACGTCGTTGGAATCCTGGATTATACATTTTGAAATGCGCAAGAAATACTCCGATTGGCAAATAGCTAGCAAAGTAAGAAATAAGGGTGACTCACATGCTGAACATAATTTTCAAGATGAATTCTCGCTAGAAGACTAATCTTAAGGTCCCACAAATTATTTTTAGTGTTTACTTGTTTTTATGAGTTTTGTGCTTGCATTAAATGTTTTTTTTTCGTTTTCAATATATTTGATGTTGACTGGCCGCATTGAAAGATGTTTCCAAAGCGTCTTTTGGTCAATATCCCAATTGATAAGAAAAATTAACATCAAGGTTCTAAGATTTCAAGATGGACATATTTTGGACATATTTAAGACGAAATATGGACATATTTTGGCTAAAAAGGACATAATTTCGGATACTCAGGGGACATATTTATAGACCGAAAAGTTGGCAACTCTGAGTACCATTACACGTCAGTTATCATTTGCATTTGACCTGTGAACATCTATTGAATTTAAGCCGTATTAAATTTGGAATAAATTACAGTGGATTGCAGTGACCGTTAGTTTTGAAATAATAAATTGATATTAACGGACTATTTTACCAATTGGATATATTTACTCACTCATATAAGGACATTTTAATATCTTTTTAATTTGATTTGATAATCTGATTATAATTCAGTTTTGCTAATAAGCGAGCAGAAGAGGGGAGTTTCTTGTCGCAAGGGCCGTTGTACCTGCCGGGAGTGTTACTCCCTTAAACTGTGGGGATCTGGTAGCAGGAAACTACGCTTCCTTTGCTTATTGGTATCTGGTTCTTATGATATGTATAGTGAATAATGAGTAATGGACTTGTTTTTTCGCAGGTTTTAAATTATTTGCAATTTAACCGTGATAATGGAGTGGAATGAAAACGAAATACTGAAATTTGGAAAGGAGTTTTTTCTGGACTTGCCGAGTGTAATCGAAGCTAAAAAACTCCTCTACGATGCAGCTGTACCTAGGACTAAGCTTCCGAGAAGACACAGGCCGAAGGCTTTGGAAAGCCATTTGAAGGATATGTTAAGTATATTCAAGAAATGTGACGATGAAGACCTAAACCTACCGATGTTTGTAATTCGTTCTCCAAATGATGTACCTGTCATCTCTGCTTTGGTTTATTCGAGCTTGAACGCGAAATTGAATAGAATGGAACACTTCCTAAAGGCTGTTTCAAGTAAGTTCGATTCGTATGACAATCACTTTCAACCGGTGCCTGCCCGTGTGACGCCGTCAACTGACTCTCACACCACTGTTGTTGTCTCTAAAGTGCCACAAACACTAAATGACCCGATAAAACGCAAAGAAGTGCTCGATAAAGTGAGCTGTCATGATGCAGTTACCAAGCTGAGTTTGCGAGGTGACAAATGGCTAATGAATTTTAAAAAATGCGCTGCTGAAGAATTCAAAGACTCTATTTCAGTGATTTTAGCAAAATCTCCTTCAGTAGTAAGACATCAATTAGTATCAATTACACATGGAATTACACAAGCCTGAGGCATGAATATACAGTGCAGTTTAACCGGTACATTGGCTTACCAAGGACATTCACCTATTACTGTGAACGATACATGAGTTACCAGACGGGTTTCTGAGGCAACACTCATTTTTGGGGCCAATCAGAGAGAGCGGAGGCTACTTCATTTACGGTAACTTGGTAAATGGATTCAAATATAAAGAGTAATTTTCATTGAAGTTCATATTAGTAAGAAAATTGAATTCAGAGAGAATAGTTTATTTGAGACGATTTTAGTAAAGAAAATGAGTGGTAAATTTACACTATTGGAGCCTGATGGTGGAGCAGGTAGCAGCAATGATTCAAGTGCGAGAGCACCAAATGTGGCTTTGGAAATAACACGAGGATGTAGACTAAGCCTTGAATGGGACGATATGTATGCAAGATATGTGATATCATTGAGCAAATTTAAATTGGAGGAGCAATTATGCTTTGCTGCGAAACTGAACATTGTGCATATAAATAGACTTCAAGCTGCATTAGATGCACTAGTGAAATATATTGATAAAAACAAATTGAATCAGTGATTATTATTGTTGTAATTATAGTGAATAAAATTGTTTCTAAATCGAAAATATTTTTCTTTCTATAGTAGACTAGCGTATATTTTTTAGAGTAGAAAAAAGAATCCTGGTTAGTCTGAAGTTGGTTGTGAGAGTGTTAGGACTCTAAAAAATGGATAGATTTGAGTAGGAGCGAATCATGGTAAATCTTGTGTTTATGGAAAAACGTTTGATTCTAGATGATGATTTTCTGGAGTTATCCATTCAAAGGAAGATATTTTCTCGAGGCATGCTGGTTGATATAATGAAAACTGATTCTCCATCATTAGACTATTGCATGAAGCTTTTATGTCGTGGTCCAAAGGCATTTACACAATTTATTGACATATTAACGACAACAGGACAAAATGATATTGTGGATATGCTTTTAAACACGCACACTAGCTTAGAAATTTAAGACTTTTTGCACGTAAAATATACTGTTCAAAGATGATCTTCTCTCTCTCTCTATCCCACTCAATTTGTTTATAGTAACTCAGTTTCATTTTGGCGGTGAGAGTGTCAACACATGAAAAAATGTTCCATACATGTCCACTATGCATGTATACACTGGGCAAGTGATCATCATGTGAGAATTGTATAATGATTGATGAGTCTGATGAAAAGCGTAGATTATATAACCCGTGTAAATTGCATTGAGAATATGCTGTACAAATTAAAGGTTGTAATTCCTGTCTTGACGGGGCTTGTGACTTTCATCCTAGAGATTACCTATGCTCTAATTGCCACTACGATAAATGTAATCAGTGGGAGAATACATATCCTGGTATGATTGGAAAGAATCCTAAAGGTGATTTTAGTTTATTGCTAAAAGATTGGTATCATCGTGGCTTTATAATTATGCTCAATAAAACTGTTTCTAAATCAAAGATATTTTTCTTTCTATAGTAGACTAGCGTATATTTTTTTAGAGTAGAAAAAAGAATCCTGGTTAGTCTAGTCAGCCAACTTCAGTCTGAAGTTGGCTGTGAGGGTGTTAGGACTCTAAAAAATGAATAGATTTGAGAAAGAACGAATCATGGTAAAGCTTGTGTTTATGGAAAAATGTTTAATTCTAGATGATTGTTTTCTAGAGTAATCTAATCAAAGGAAGATATTTTCTCGAGGAATGCTTGTCGATATAAGGAAAACTGATTCTCCATCATTAGACTATTGCATGAAGCTTTTATGTCGTGGTTCAAAGGCATTTACACAATTTATTGACATATTAACGACAACAGGACAAAATGATATTGTGGATATGCTTTTAAACACGCACACTAGCTTAGAAATTTAAGACTTTTTGCACGTAAAATATACTGTTCAAAGATGATCTTCTCTCTCTCTCTATCCCACTCAATTTGTTTATAGTAACTCAGTTTCATTTAGGTGGTGAAAGTGTCAACACATGAAAAAATGTTCTATACATGTCCACTATGAATGTATACACTGGGCAAGTGGTTATCATGTGTGAATTGTACAAGGATTGACGAGTATGATGAAAAGTGTAGATTATATAACCCGTGTAAATTGCATTGAGAATATGCTGTACAAATTAAAGGTTGTAATTCCTGTCTTGACGGGGCTTGTGACTTTCATCCTAGAGAACACCTATGCTCTAATTGCCACTATGATAAATGTAATCAGTGGGAGAATGTATATCCTGGTATGATTGGAAAGAATCCTAAAGGTGATTTTAGTTTATTGCTAAAAGATTGGTATCATCGTGGCTTTAGATTGTTTTTGGAGTAGGAGCCAGGTCAGCGTTTTAACTGTTGGAACAACAAAAGAATTTGGTTTCTATGTCATTGTTGTGAAGACAATGGCTGCTATGATTATAAGCCTACTGATTTTTATTTGGCTGTGACGGAATGTGATTTGGCACTTGAGGACACTGTATGTGCTATTGCTTCAAATAAGCAAATCGAAACATACGAATTTTATAAAATGAATGAGAATAGTATCATTGACTATACAAAGAGATATGATAATAGTGAAGTTATACTGTACTGTAGAAAATCTGACCCTGACATTACAAAACATCAGGATCAGTATACTGTGAATTCAGATAATATGCCTGCATTAGTTGTTCCCGACAAATACCTATATATAGTAGAAGATGAAATATAAAGAGTATAAAAGTCATTTTCTATCATGTATATACATTATTTTTATTAATAAACAATTTTACCTACATTTTTAGAACATTTTATTCGTAGGGCACTAAAACAAATATTAAACACACTTGAAAGTATATTTTCCACTAGGAAGTCATTCAACCGAGGAAAGTCAACGTAAATGTTGAGAAACTGCTTGTAGGTATAGCCACGAAATCAGAACATGAAAAAGAGTAGTGCATGAAAGTCCCATGTCTTAGTCGTTAAATCCTATAATCTCCTTTGATTTTGAATAATAGATTTTCCACTGTTCTCAATAAAGTTGCTGATGTGTGGAGTGTAGAATTTATATGATAGACCAAGATGATCAAAAAATTCAATATTCTTCGTTGTTTGAAAGATGCATAGCCAATAACCTGTCTTCAAAGTCGATGGACTGCTATTAACAATGATTAGGGTATTGTTAACACTTGGAATTTTTTCAATGAAGTCCGATGGTATGCAATAGGACTTGTACTGGGAAATGTATGGATTCATATTAAATACGCTGATTATTTCGTTTGTGTTTATGGTGCTAGGTCTTGTAGAACACTGCCGTTGGGTGTGACTTCCCAATAGGTTTCAAATTGACTCAATGATATTAGGGTGATACCCTCAGTCAAGGCATTGGCAAATGTGCACTCTAAACGTACATTCCCCGTTCGTACTATGCTCATATCCTGGATGCCAGATAGGTCCAAAACAATTACACCATATTTTTTTTAAAACATTGAATCGGTTATTCCATTTTCAAATAGTTGGGAGTCATGATCTAGGGATTGCATGGTCAACTCGTACATAGTTCTATACGATTTTTTGTCAAATGATAGAGTATA
Source organism: Artemia sp. Qi Xiang Cuo (assembly GCF_049724085.1). NCBI lineage: Eukaryota > Metazoa > Arthropoda > Branchiopoda > Anostraca > Artemiidae > Artemia > Artemia sp. Qi Xiang Cuo. The sequence continues at coordinate 15,642,607 of NC_142798.1, read as the reverse complement.
CAGTGGAATTCCATTCACTTTGCACACAAGGCCAGATAGACCAAAAAATTAAATTATGGGGAGATGCAGTCCAGGATCCAATGACACTGGCACTCTTCACAAAGGCCAAAGCGAGTTTTGATGGGATTTCTCCATGGATAAATGATGAATCGGTATAACCGTCAGAACAAGTGGCAATGTGACGTTGATAGGTGATTGTATGGGGGACAAGAACTTTAATATTGTTGCCAATGGCTCTTAGTTTTTCCACTGCCAATGCAACAGAGCTCATAACCTGTTGTTTTCGGACATGAAGAATTGCCGAAGTGATAATGAAATTTGCATCAGGTGCTGCAGTAAGTGTTTTTCTAAAAATGAAATTCGATGGGGCTAGTTGCAACTTATGTCAATCTTGACATTGGGGGATAACCATTGCGATATATTGAATATCTCATGATTTAATTTTCAAACTAAATGATACTCCTGGGTCGCTGCAGCTGTTAACTCACCGTCAGTATCAACACCTGATCGATATTCATATCCCAATGACTGTCCTCTCATCTCCTCATAAGCCTTAGGTGTCATCATCATAAATTGTATATAGCTTGCATAGTTGGATAAATTATTGCTAGTACTCACCAATGTTCCATTAATAAATACATTAATTTGTTTGAACAGGTTGTGTAGATTACAGTTTTCATAGGACAGACCATCGGCAGCAGTTAGTATCTTATTGTCTGACTTTTTCTTCACCTCAACATTTAAATCAATAAATGTTGATGATAAATCAATGAAATAGTCTTCATTGGAAAATATCTGAAAGTGTATATTTTCCGAGAGGGGTTGTTGAGGGTGAAATTGTTCATAGTAGCCATACTTGACACTGACATTGACATTTTTAGCATTGAATACATTCAATGAGGAGCTGATGGATGGGTGCGTTTCCTTGTTGGGGAGATAAGTCATCTTAAGAGAAGAAAGTCTTCTTTGATCTAACAATCTTTTTCTTCTTCTTCTTATTGGTCTTCTTGGTTTTATCCCTCAAAGTCATTGTTGATGTCCTTTGCTTCCCACCTGGGTGGAAACAGATGAGTGACTGATGCCCCCGCATCCTTTTTAATCCCTTCCCGTTTTGCTGAGATTTTAATTGCTCACCAACGACTCTTGCTGAAGATCTAATATTTTCTTTAACACTCTCCTTGAAATTTTTACCCGACCTCCAGTCCTGTAGTGTTGAGGCATCCAAATTTGATGCAGCGGGTACAAGATATTTTCTGGCAAGGGGTAGTGCAGAACGAAATAGCCTATCAAATCAGCTACCAAGACCATAGCCAGACATTGTAGTACGCCCATAGTAATAGTCCAATCCATCACCCATTTGACGTGGACTCAGAGCACCAGCATAGCAATTGATATCAGGACAGACAAATGGAATTCTTCTATTGTTCATTTTAGGCAGTGACGACGATGGGTCGAAAATAACATGTAATCACGGCTAAACCTTTTGTTATTGCAAGAGGATCAACCAATTCACTTCTTAGTGTTAACTGACAGAGTTCCAAATACGAAGTGCTTACAGGAACATACTGAAGAGGCTTTATATTATAGTGATGAACAAGTTCATGAGTTGTTTTTTGTTCAGGAGCACGTAGGAGGCGGAAATTTGATTTACCAACTCTCGATGTTTCCACAAAGGATGCATAAAGAAATATGCAAGAGTCCGAGGCAAAACCAGGTGGATAATCAGCAAAAATTAGTTTATCCATCCCGTTAACGGTGCCAGCGTTTTTACCACTGATCATATTCTGTTTAAAGCCAAGAACATTTATCAGATTATCATTGAGATGAATCATTTCAGTGTCAACAGGTTAAGTAATGTAAATCCTATCGTGTTCCATTGAATAATTAAAATGAAACGTATCATTCCTACGATATGAGATTTTTCTATTGATTGTACGACACAAATCCGTCAGACTATCATATTCTATATATGTTAATGTGACATATGAATATTCACTAGACTTAAGTGCTTCAACCCATTCATACTCGACAAAGAATGACCAATCAAATGGTATAACTTTTATATCATACAAACGATCCTTTCTCAGGATATCATAGGTATTTTTGAGAATGCAGTTGACAAGAGCCACACCATACACCCTGTCAAATTTAATGGCTAGGGAGAGTTTCGTCCAAACATCACTTGTTTTCTTCAAGTCATTGTAGCGTTTGCCAGAGAAATTGGACATAAAAGTTACATAAAAATCATTGGGCATTGTCAATATCTTCAACACCGATTCAAGAATCAAAATCAGAGTTGTATCCTAGCCACTGAACAAGTAACTGTTTCTTACCCCTGCGAGTACGTGTCTTTAATATCTTTTCAATTTGATAGATTTTACTATTAGTTTTATCTTTTTGTAGTTCATAGTCATAAAAGCCACCGAGAATCTCTTCATCATTGGTTTCTCGCAGACGATATGTTATGGGTTTGGTGTCTAGCATTTTGGACACTTTAAAAAGTTCAGTGGACCACAAGTAATTGCCCTTTTCAAAAACATCAGTCGTTCTATTAATTCAAACAGTATCACATGCATTGAATTTGTCTTCACAATCGTTTCATTGGAATGTTGTTTAAGAAAAGTATCAATTGTATCATGATCAGAATGATGAACTTTCGTTGGGGTTGAGTTGGACAATGATCGATGAGGTCCTTGATTATAAATCAACATGATTTTATCTAAATTATAAATAAAACCATGTATGTTTTTCAACATAGAATATCTCCAAATTAAGATTTGAAAAGTTTTTATCAATCGTTTGTCCAATACAACCCTTACAGAATTGATACTATGATAGAAAATTGTCTTATACTTCAATAATACCTTTTCAACATGTGGATTAACAACTTCACTACCCCGTCCGTTTAAATTTTTTTTTATAAGAATCCTGTTCAAGAATACTTTCTATAGCCTGAGCAACTTCAACACCCCTCTTTGACTGCAATGGAATGGCATATGCATAGCGACTAAAAACACTGATTGCAAGTAGAATGTACTTGTACGGTGTATTGTGACGCCTTTGAATCTCATCTAGAGTTAAGAGATCTGCTTGAATTATATATAGGGGGAAAAAGACTTTAGTTTTTCGATAATGATTTGCACGAAGCCTATGATTTCTATGTAGAGTGTAACTTTTTTCATTTTGTAGATAGTCTTGAACATTTTTAGTGTGAACACCAGTGAGTTTGGAAAGAGTGGTAGGGGAACTTAAACTTCCCACTTCACCAATATTTTCATAAAAATGTTTCAGAACTTCAACCATTTTGAACATAAATATGTAGTGTAACGTCCACTACCCTTTTGTATACTAGTGGTTGGTGGTGGTGGTGACGTTGACTTGATACGTCTTCGCTTTTTTCTAGCCATCAATGGTGTGCTCATCCTCCTCATCATTGTGAAATCAATGTTTCCACTAGGTGTTCTAATATTTTTTTAGATTGATTTAAAAGCTTCTTCTTCTTCTTCTTGTTTGTGTTTTAATGGTGATGACGATGAGGTTGCATGTTCTTTTAATTTATTTAGAATTTGCCTATTGCTAATAAGGCTTTTGGGGAAGTTTAATGTATTTAGAAAGTTTTATAGATGACTGTCAAATGATAATAGTCTTTTGCGATTTGCAACCATATCATAGATTAAATAAAGTATATTATACCTCTTGCCCTGAATTATAATCCCTTTCCCATTGCCATCAACTTGAATATGATCTTGACCACTTTCCATGAGATATTTTATGAGTCGTTTACTTTGTTCACGATATGAGTGCGGTATTATATTTCCGACGCTCGACAATATTGAATCCAATTCCTCATTCTTTAATTGTTTTCCAGCAGTGATAGCAGAAGAATCCTATGGAGATGGTTCTTTTTTGTGATCAATGCCACTGGCTCTTGCACAATAGGGCTTGTGTTTTTTCCACTCGGCGAAGTGTGTCTTGAAGTAAAGCAGTTTTTTATCATCTTCAATATTCTCGTTGTCAATGAATTTACTCAGATTGTCCTCAAAGTGTTCCACGGGTGAGAGAGCGAGTTTTATTGGAGTCAATTTATCGGTTTAGCCATATAGAGAAAACTGTATACAAGTCCTGCAAATATTGGCAGTAAAAGTGTGAAAAGGTACCGCCCGCTCGAAGAAGACGTTTCCTTTTAAAATTTTTTCCTTTCTTTTTACAGGCAAATGTACTTACAATGGAAAGATGTTGCTTTGCCTGTTGCTTAACTACTTCTGGCAGTTGAACATTGCCCTCGGTTAAATTTAAACCAAGTTCAGATATTAGATTAATGAAATCATTGTCAATACCATGTTTGAGTATGGCTTTTCGAGGTGAGGGTTTTGAAGTGCTTAGAACGGAAAATAAATGTCTATTTTCATGTAGTTTCTTCAGTGTCATGATGGCAACTAATAGCCTTTTTTACTTTTCACGGGGAGATATACGGTAATTTCATTGTTAAAAATATTTGTGACTACACGTATATCCTCGGGTGTATTTTGATTAAGGTCCAATAGCATGTAGCCGTAGGGTTTATTAGTTGCCTGATTGTACGCTGAAAGTAGAAATTTGGGGGTGCTGGGGTATATTCGTTTATTGAGAGTTATTTGCGAGCTAGAACCACGAAAAACTCTGTAGATGATATAGTAGGGGAAGTTCAAAGCAAGTGTTCGGATACATTTGCTCTGAAGAAAGAGGTTGTGTAGGACCAGAGTAACGGAAATCTGCTTATGATGAAAGCGAACAGTGAACAGTTGTAGCATTTTTTGGGACCATTGTTCAATGGATTCAGCTAAATCGTCAATAATCAACCAAGAGTTTGGTTCAATAATGTCGAAAACATCAAGCCCCTATATCAATAGTATCTGCACACCCGATTTAGCAATTACTTTTATTTTATTATATGACTCCTGCCAAATACTGTAGCAATAATAGATTTTTTTCGGCATTTTCATAAGCATTTTATCACAATTTTTAATTCTTTTAGTTAAAAGTGTCATTTAGCCTGACACTAATGCACCGCACAGAAACGACCTGAAGAGTGTTTTAAACTGAAACGTATTGTTGTTTCTTTCAACAGCTCACACACAACTAACTGTAGACTATAGATGTTTAATGATTAAATAATTCCCCTATTAGTGCTACTTCGTTCAAGAATAATGAGAAGAAGAAAGTCAATAAAGAATCATAATTTCTTTTATTATTATTAGCATAAAAGCAACACTTTACAAATAATATATTAAACAAAAAAAGGCACAATAAACAAGAAAAATACACTTTTTTTTAATTTATTTATTTATAGGAAAAGCATAAACATTTATTTTAAATAAGCACTAGAAAAAAAGGACTTTAATAAATACACCTTTTTTTATTTATTTATAACAAAAATAGAAGATTTAATGAACAATACACTTAAAATAATATCACATTTTTTTATTTACAAGATTTTTTATTTGAAATGGGGACACACCTTACCCCTCGGGGGTGACTGCTGTGGTGGCTAAGGGCCGAGGGCGGCCGCTGCGGCAGCCGGGAAGCAGGCCAGGCCGGGCCGGGGCTGGAGGGGGCATTAAATAGCTCTAAATGGTGGAAACTGTGAAGAAGTAACTACTCTGCCTTGCACACATATCTAAAATTGTTTGATAGGAAAAAAAAAACAGAATTTAGAACACTCACCACTCACCCACCATGTACCATTAAAGAATTTAAGTTAATTTTTTCAGACCGAGTTGTTTTCTATACTCTACACATTCAACTTGGTCTGAGATTAAATAATGACCGTGTGGTAGTATCTTCACACCATCCTCAAGCACATAGACTTTGTCTGATATGGCCGACAAGGCATTTTTCTCAACTCTAACTGTGTAGTTTTTAAATTGTACGGAGCGAATCGGCATGAATTTCGCTCTTGGGACTAAACTACGTTCCACACAGTTTCTATAGACACTCATGTCGAAATTATTTTTTAAAAAGTGTGTAGGTACCCCCTTGCAAACTTGTTTGATATCCTTGTTGTGCGTTTCCACACAGTATACCTTCGGCACAGGAAAGACACCACTGGATATTAGATCGCTACCCGTTTCAGATTTTAACATTAACAATTGATTTGGGGCCTGGCGTTTCACTAGCTCTGGGTAGAGGAATTCATTCCAGTTGGTGTAGTCCATTTGTGAGCTAATGTACTTGCCATTTGCCACATCATTTAACAAATTTTCAGTTTTAACTTTTAACAGGAGCAAATCAGTGTCCCCATAATACACTTGAACTTGTCCCTCAACCGGCCATTGTACCTAGCATACTTTATAATAAAATGACAAAATGAGTATTTTAGATATTTCCGTTATTGCACTCCCGCCTGCATTATTTTTATTTAAAACAATGTTTCCTTTCTTACAATGTAGTAGCACCATATCAGAGTGTATGACAGTGAACGATTTGAAGTTTGGATCCGCAAGGATTCGAGCACAATCTTTGGGATTGGTTACAATGTCACATCAACTTCTGTTTCGTACACTTTTGCACATTTTACCGAAGGCTGAGTTCAAAATGAGTTTATAGATTTCCTTCTCAACCGTCGTTTTTGCTTGTGAACGTTTACTGACAAAGGGGTCAATAAACGTTTTCATATAAGGCTTTTGATCAAATTGGAGGGCTCTATGAATCTTTGTGACCTTAAAAACATTGGACACCATCCATTTCAATAGCACATGATGTACAACGATATTCTGTTTCGGGTTGAGGTCGGCAATTAGTTTTTGCTTTGAAGGCACCCAGTGCATACTCCCATCCTCTACTAAAGATAAATTTTAGGGGCTCAGAGAGTCCCTCTCACCGGTCTATTTATGCACGATAAAACAAAGTCTTTTACCGAGTCATTGATTTCCATGGGTATTTCACCGTCAATTTCAAAAACCATCCCTGCGCCCCATCCACCTCAACCGTAGCAATGTTGGGGAAATATGAAGCACATGGATTGTTAAGTCATTTGTAGTTGCCACATGGCAAACAGTAGTGCGACACTGCCGATGGGTAAAGAAAATTCATATCCAAAAAAACTATGTCTGACTTTTCAACGGTATGCTGTCCGGTCGGATCAGTTTTCAAGATACGATGCCCCTGAAAAACATACCCACCCCTCATTCATCTCTCTACAAACAGATGCTGATCCACATGTGTGATCAGACCTATTTCTTCTTTGCTGATTTTAAGTATCAAGTCCATCACCAGATGAGGAGTGGAAAGATAATACCCTAAATCCAACCCAAATTCCCCTTAGATTTTATCCGTATTTTTGGACACAATGTCCAGAAGAGTGAGTACATCACTGGCCTAGTACATTTTACGGTAATCCCACTTTTGCCCAAACCCTCTTAGCAAATTCATAGTCGCTAGTGGTTCACTCACTCTCAGTAAGAGAATTGTAAAAAGATTCAATGGGCGGTAATGACACCTCATCTAGCCTGGAGGCAGAGTTGTAATAATCATATGCATATATGCCCTTACACGTTAGTAAATCATAAATTTCATCATCGGGGAAGCGTCGTTTAAGGAGAGGGAGCTATCAAAATTTTTCGCTTTTCTGTACCTGAATCAATTGACTTAAGGACTTGGGGAAGAAGCTGAAAGGGTCTAAAAACAGGTTTTATTCAGGCACGTGTTACCCTTGTCAACTGTTTTCCACATGAATTCTAGCAGCAGTAGCTTCTCCGATGATTTCGGTATGATATTGTATGAAAAAGAACCATCTATTCATGCGTTACCTACAACTCCTCCCTTGGCAATGCGGGCCAACGCCGGTAAAATAAACTTCAAGTTGTAATTGAAATTGTATATATAAACCGGCACGAAATATTGCTGTCTAACGTTTAAATTGCACGACTGATGTGCAACCCCTCTAAAGTTACTCCCTCCCGATGTAATTTCCTGCCACAAATGATCATGGCCGATCACCTTCCTCTTTCCCCATTCCCAACACCATCATCAAATTCTCCCTTGCAAACCCAACATATTTTATGATTTTTAATGGCCAATCTGTCATCTGGTGATGGGAGCATAGGATAGTGTGTGTAACGAAGGCGCGAAATTGCGCCGTTCGCTGTTTTGATTAGACTGACCAATGCCAAGCGCCTGAAGTCTTCACCGCCCAACGACTCAAATACATCCAACACTTGCATGGTATTATTGGAATCTCGTTGCCTATGAGCATAAGACATGTTCTGTAGGAGCGTGTTCTGGAAATTCTTAAAACGCAAGATCACTCTATCTCCGCTTACCGTTTCCACAGCCTGGTATCCATGACGTTTACAGTGTTTCATGTAACGCTTTAACTTTAAATCAGAGTTGATAGGCACGTGGGACAGTAATAGCATACACCCCCCCGCCCCCATGTACCCTCACATAAAACCCTACTAATATCCGTAATTGGATTAAAATGTCCTATTGAATCAAGTTCTGTGGGTGGCGTGCATAGAAGCCATACCCAATGCTCCACTGACTCAATGGTTGGAGCCCGCACTGGAAATCATACAACTTTTTTATCAGAACGCTGGCCCTCCTCAAATTCTGTTTTATACTGCAATACCGTGACACCAATCTTTAAATGTGCATTAGCCCGCTCAAAAATATCTATTCATTTTAATGTCACGGGAAATTGACATTAAAACAATTAAACCATTTAAACAATTAAGATCTACTTTAGAAAACTTTGAACCCTCCATCCCATTAACTGCTAATTCGTCCAACTTTTTCTTAGAGGCATTCTTCATTAGGGGTCTATAGGCGGCAATTAAAATTGCATACTTGAAACACTGTAGCCTCGCATCGAAACAGATTCATTGTATCCCCCTACAACTCTCTAAATCAGAATGATATTTTAAGACTATAATCCTTTTCCCATGCCCACCTCTTAAAATAAAGTCCTTGTTAAATCTACAGATGTTAACGTTTAATCTCTCAATAAACAAAACCACCGACCCGTTACCACTCGTTATAATTATCCAGTTTAGTTTGAATGCTACTTACCCAATCTAAAAAACCTCCTCAATATTCCATAAATGCGGGCGAATTGCTAACATCTCTGTATGCGAGTATTTTGAATAGAGCTTGCCCGCATTTTCATTTAGAAAAATTGTTAGTGCTAATGATGCTTTTAAACTCTCCCTCCATCCCCACACCCCCATCTTTTCTTCAAGAAGGGCTCAAATCTTGTTAAAATATAAATTGGTAATATCCAGGGGATGTGTTATTATATCCCCTGACACTAAAGAGTTAAAGGGGTCACCGAAATAGGGGCAGTAGACTTTTGTATGGTGCAAGGCAGTGTTAGAAAGGAAAAAATCGGGAAGTGTAAATGCTGGTGGGGGTATTGTCTCACTACAACTACTAGTACTATCGTTAACCTCAATGGTGGGGAATGGCATAGTATCACCAATAGCACCACCACCACCCCCAGTCTGTTCAATTGCATTAGTGGCCCTGGTGTAAAATCACCCAATTCGCTGAGTATGGCTTCCAGGGTATTTGCGGTTAGCTGATCTAACCAGCCTGTATTGTCTTGTGACGGAATTTCTTTATGAGGACCCGGTTTAGATACGCTTGTACTACTATCACCTAAATACTCATTCATAAATCTATTTGTCAGTTCCAGGTTCTCCACCATATCTATGTCACAGGTTAAGTCATCTAGGCTGACCATATCCTCGAAACATTCATTTAGAAAGCCACTTTCCAATTCTATATGATTAACAATAACTAAAGTATCATCAGCAGCATCCCTAATTTCCATTGGCGGTGTATCTATTGCCACAGGTTAACTGTAAATTAGTTCTTCTTGAGGAGACGATGGTGGTGGTGGTAATTCACTGATCTTAATCTATAAAAAACAGGGTTTATTTCCCATGTGAAATATCCACTATTTTATAAAGTCAAAAACAATGCCAATTTTTCACCCCGTCAAAACTTAATTTCCCTCCTAGGTTTATATTGTCTAAAACCTGGACTAAATAAATCGTTGGAAGAACAAGAAGTTTTTGTCCCACCACCTGAAAAATTGAAAGAAACAAAGTTACGGCGATATGTCTTTCATAAAGACAACAGAAAAGCCGAGTCAAATGAAGAAGTTTTTGTAGAGTTGAATAAAATGGTTTAGTCAGAGAAATAAAGCCATATTCTATTAACCTTATTCTAGAAGCCCTATTCTTACAGCTTAAGTTAGAACAAATGAATGATGTATAAAGGTAATGGTTTTAATCAGATCAAGAATAATATTTAAAATGAAAATGTAAAACAGGGATCTAACTCAAATGATTGTGCCTGATGGTCCCAACTCTCAACAAAACTGTGCCATCTTTCAACCGAGGCGGTATGTTCTATGAAACACACCTCTTCATTCCCGGTTAATGATGATGTAGCCCATACATCGGACGGTGGTGTAGGTGTTTTTTATTTCAATTATTCTTATTTTCGTCTGAGGGTTGAAGGGTATGGTGGTGGTGGTGGCGGCGGCGGTGGTGGTGGTGGTGATAGCAGTAAACCTGGACTAAATAAATAATTGTAAGAAAAAGCAGTTTTTGTCCCTCCACATCAACAATTAAAAGAAACAAAGTTACGGCGATATGTCTTTCATCATAGGCAGCGCGGTAGCGCTGCCTAAGTAAAGAAAGATGTCGACAAAATGTGTTGTTTTTTGTTTTTTTTTGTTTTGTTTTCTCCATACCCGGGCACTTCGTATCGAAGGAGTTGTCGTAGAAAGTTCGAAAAGGGCTCATTCAATTGCAAATTGGAGTGGCTACTGCCCTTTTTAATAGTCAAAAGTGATTGGAGGGCAACAAGCTCCCCCCCACGCCCATCATTCCCCAAACACATCCAATCAAAATTATGAGATAGCCATTTTGTTCGGCGTAGTTGATTTCCAGATAGAAAATATCTTTTTGAGGAGGACACTGCCCCACAACCCTCGGAGCAAGGGTTTTAACTTATGCCTTGGGGGCAAACAAGGTTTTTATAGAAGGCGTTGTCGTAGAAACTTCAAAAACGGCTCATTCGATTGGAAACTCAAAGGGCTAGTGCCCTTTCTAATAGTTGAAAGTGATTGGAGGGCAACTAGTCCCCCCACGCTGATCATTCCTCCAAACACATCCAATCAAAATTTGGGATAGCCATTTTATTCAGCGTAGTTGATTTCCATATAGAAAATATCTTTTTGAGGAGGACACTCCCCCACAACCCTCAGGGCAAGGGTTTTAAGTTATGCCCTGGGGGCATATAAGGTTTTTATAGAAGGCGTTGTCGTAGAAACTTCAAAAAAGGCTCATTCGATTAAAAATTCAAACGGCTAGTGCCCAGTTTAAGAGTCAAAAGTGATTGGAGGGCAAATAACCCCCCCCCCACGCCCATCATTCCCACAAACACATCCAATCAAAATTTTGAAATATTCATTTTGTTCAGCGTAGTTGATTTCCAGATAGAAAATATGTTTTTGAGGAGGACACTCCCCTACAACCCTCGGGGCAAGGGTTTTAAGATATACCCTAGGGGCTTGTATGGTTTTTATAGAAGGCGTTGTCGTAAAAAACTTCAAGAAAGGCTCATTCGATTGGAAATTCAAAGGGCTAGTGCCGTTTTTAATAGTCGAGAGTGATTGGAGGGCAACTAGACCCCCACGCCTATCATTCCCCCAAACATTTCCAATCAAAATTTTGAGATAGCCATTTTGTTCAGCGTAGTGGATTTCCGGATAGAAAATATGTTGTTGAGGAGGACACTCCCCCACATCCCTCAGGGCAAGGGTTGCAAGTTATGCCCTGGGGGCATATGAGATTTTATAGAAGGCGTTGTCGTTAAAACTTCAAAAAAGGCTCATTCGAATGAAAATTCAAAGGGTTAGTGCCCTTTTTAATAGTGATTGGACTGTAACTAACCCCCCTCTCACGCTCACCTTTTCCCCAAATACATACAATCAAAATTTTTAGATAGCTATTTTGTTCAACGTAGGTGAAAGTTCTGGAAATTAGGTCTTTGAGGATGACAGCCCCCTCACAACCCACAGGACAAGGATTGTAAGTAATGGCCTGGCGGCAAATGCAGTTTTTATAGAAAGAGTTGTCGTAGAAACTTCAAAAAAGGCTCATTTGATTAGAAATTGAAATGGCTTGTGCCCTTTTTAATAGTCGAAAGTAATTGGAAGGCAACTAACACCCCTTCCACGCCTACCATTTCCCCAAACACATCCAATAAAAATTTTGAAGTAGCCATTTTGTTCCACGCAATTAAAGTTCAGGAAGTTATTCCTCTGAGCAGGACACTCCCCTCACAGTCTACAGAGCAAGGATTATAAGTTATGCCCTGGGGGCATATAAGTTTTTATTGAAATCTTTATCTTAAAAACTTGAAAAAGGGATCATTCAATTTGAAATTCAAAGCTCTAGTGCCCTTTTTAATAGTCGAATGTGATTTTAGGGCAACTAGCCCCCCTCTCTCGCCTACCTTTTCCTCAAACACATCCAATCAAAATTTTTAGATAGCCATTTTGTTCAGTGTTGTGGATATCTACATAGAAATTTTTTGAGGAGGACACTCCCGCACAGCCCTCAGGGCAAGGGTTGTAAGTTGTGACCTTGGGCCATATGGGGTTTTTTCTGAACGCGTCGTCGTAGAAACTTCAAAAAGTGCTAATTTGATTGGACATTGAAATGGATAGTGCCTTTTTTAATAGTCGGTAGTGATTGGAAGGCACCTAAAACCCCTTCTTCACCCACCATGTCCCCAAACATCTCTAATCAAATTTTAAAATAGCCATTTTGTTCAACGCAGTTAAAGTTCAGGAAATTATACTATAGAGCAGGACACTTCCCCGACAGTTTTCAGGGCAAGGGTTATAAGTTATGCCCTGGGAGTATATATGGTTTTTTTGAAATGTTTGTCGTAGAAACTTGAAAAAGGGCTCATTCGATTGGAAATTCAAAGAGCTAGTGCCCTTTTTAATAGTCGAAAGGGATTTGAGGGCAACTAACCCCCCTCTCACGCCCATCTTTTCCCCAAAGACATCCAGTCAAAAATTTTAGATAGCTATTTTGTTCAACGTAGTTGAATGTTCTGGAAATTAGGTCTTTGAGGATGACAACCCTCCCACAACCCTCAGGACAAGGTTTGTAATTTATGCCCGGGGGCACATACAGTTTTTATAGAAAGCGTTGTCGTAGAAACTTCAAAAAGGGCTCATTCGATTAGAAATTGAAATGGCTTGTGCCCTTTTTAATAGTCGAAAGTAATTGGAAGGCAACTAACACCCCTTCCACGCCCACCATTTCCCCAAACACTTCCAATCAAAATTTTGAAATAGCCAAATTTTGAAGTAGCCATTTTGTTCCACGCAGTTAAAGCTCAGGAAATTATACCTTTGAGCAGGACACTCCCCTCACAGTCTTCAGGGCAAGGGCTATAAATTATGCCCTGGGGGCGTATAAGTTTTTATTGAAATGTTTATCGTAGAAACTTGACAAGGTAGTTCTAATGATGTACTTTTGTTTTGATTTGACTCTATTTTTAGGAGTTTTGTTATATTTCTTAGCATTGGACTGATCGTCTCTTACTAGGTTGCTAGCTACTGCTGCAACCCAAATTGACATATATATTATTTATGAGAGGCAGCCTGGCCGAGTGGTCCAAGGCACTGGTAGTAGCCACCAGTCTCTTCGGAGGCGTGGGTTCAAATATTACCGCTGGTATTATGTTTGAAAGACTGCAGTGTGAAAAGACATCAAAAATGCAGTTTTTGGTGGAAAAATTTATTCTCTTTTAGAAATAATTTATTTTAGTTACTATAAATTTTTAACCCAATTAATTTCCTTTAAAATGAGCTATTGAACAACTCTCTACGATGTTCCAGTGCCAAGCTATCTCTGGAAACAAAGAAAAAAAAATATCCCGTGTAGGCAGAATGTTGCTGTAGCTGCCACTTTTCTTGATTTTCAAGCCAATATATTTCCCTTGCTGTTCAAGCCAAGGGACAGAAAGTTTACTATACAGGGGTTTTGGACAAGGTGGTTCTAATGGTGTACTTTTTGTTTTGATCTGACTCCTTTGTTAGGAACTATGGGTTTTTATATTTCTTAACATTGGACGTGATCGTCTCTTACTAGGTTGCTAGCTACCGCTGCAACCCGGATCCAGACTCCCCATCAGAAATGCCTTTGTTTGATTCTTTCAAGAGGTTTATCAAACAGTTTGTGGAAATGAACTGTATAGTAAGAGCGACTCGTCTCAATAGTAACCGAGACTTAAAAAAACGGAATTTTGATACCCATAAATACATCAAGAGAATCGAATTTTTACGATGATATTTAGTATCTAAGTTTCATCAAGTTTAATGTTACCCATCAATAGTTAAGAGCCTGACAAAATTTGCCTTATTTTCGAGAAACGGGGGAAACAACCCTCAAAAGTCATAGAATCTTAACAACAATCACACTATCAGATTCAGTGTATCAAAAAACCTTTCTGTAGAGGTTTCAAGGTCCTATCTGCAAAAATGTGGAATTTTGTATTTTTTGCCACAAGAAAGATTACGGATGCGTGTTTATTTGCCCTTTGTTTTCCCAGGGGTGAACTTATTGATAGCTCTTGTTCTCTTGTTTCTGGTTATGCAGATAATTTCTCGTTTCAACCAATCAGAAAGGAGTTATAGGCAAAAATGTTGGTGTGCCCTATAAGAGCCACCAGCCATCAAAGGGTTAATGTAAGTAATTATCCCTTTTTTCGACAATATGGCAAATTTTTCAGGCTTTTAATTTTTGAAGGGTAAGACTAAATTTGACAAAACTTATAAATTTCAAGTCAGCATAAAAATCTGATTCTTTTGATGTATCTATTGGTATCAAAATTCCGTTTTTTAAAATTTCGGTTACTATTGAGATGAGTCGCTCTTACTGTACAGTTCATTACCACGAATATAATTTATATATATTCTTTGAGCCTGACTTCATCACCGTAATGATCAGTTTCATTCCTGCTCTCGTCATTTCTGTCATTGGGGATGGTTGTTGTCGTCCCTCTACTGAAATCCTTACTGCATTACAAACAGGAAAAACCCTATGGCTTTTTCTTAATTGAAATAGTAAGAGACGACCTGGATACAAACTACGATTATGACATTATTGATCAATCTTTAACATGAAATTATTGTCTTATTTTATTTACTATGGGCTGGAAGTTTGTTCTTTACCGTAATACGATTTTGACGTCATTGATCAATCTTTAACATGAAACTTCTATTAATAACTATTAGATGGCAAATACTGTCTTGACTAATAAAGTTACTTTTAAATATATTGATTAAACTGGGGGGATTTTTTTTTGGGGGGGGGGGGAATTATAAAAAAAATTGATTGCAAACAGGAAAAAGCCTACAGTTTTTTCTTCTTTTCAGAGTATCCATTTTAATTATTCCAGGAAATTGGAATTCGTGGTTTGTCTATTTACAGAAGTTTAGAGTAAAATATCTTGCTATTTGTGGAATTCTTTTTTAAGAGAAAAACTGGGAATTTTCAATAATACAAAAGTTTTTTGATCATTACTGTCGTACTTTTCCTTTAGACAACTTAATATATTTCTTAGATTTGTATATTAGAAAATCTGAATCTGAATATAAGAAAATTTTAATATCAATAGATAACCATTGGACTTGATCGTCTCTTATTAGGTTGCTAGCTACCGCTGCAACCCGGAGGCAATTATGACGTCATTGATCAATCTTTAACATGAAACTTCTATTAATAACTATTAGATGGCACCTACTGTCTTGACTAATAAAGTTACTATTCGATATATTGGTTAAACTGGGGATTTACAATTTTTTTTTTTGGGGGGGGGGGTAAACTTATAAAAAAAATTTGATTACAAATAGGAAATAGCATATGGTTTCTTCTTTTCGGTGTTTCCATTTTAATTATTCTAGTAAATTCGAGTTCGGGGTTTGCCTATTTACAGCAGTTTATAGTAAACTATCTTTCTATTTGTGGAATTCTTTTTTAAGAGAAAAACAGGGAATTTTCAATTGTACAAGTTTTTGATTATTACTGTCGTGCTTATCCTTTAGACTACTTAATATATTTATCAGATTTGTATAAAAGAAAATTAGAACCTGAATATAAGAAAATTTTAATGTCAATAGATACATCAAAGAATTGGATTTTTATGCTGATTTTGAATATATAAATCTTATCAAGTTTACTCATATCTATCAAAAGTTATGAGAGTTTGAAAATTTGCCTTATTTTCAAAAAAAGGGAAAAACACCTCTTAAAAGTCAGAGAATCTTGATGAAAATCAGACTATTAGATTAAATGTACCAGAGAACAATACTGTAGAGGTTTCAAGCTCCTATCTGCAAAAATGTGGAATTTTATATTTTTTGCCAAAAGAAAGATCACGGATGCGTGTTAATTTGCCCTTTTTTCCCAGGGGTGATCGTATCGACCCAGAGGTCCTAGAATTTTGCGAGAGGGATTATCTAAACAGAAATTAACATCAACACCTTTTTCAACATCTTTCTTTTGCTCTCATTCCCAATCTTTAGTTTCTTGTGTAATTGGGTTTATTTCATCTTCAACATTTGCTGATAAGGATTTTGCGTCAACAGGGTTTTCTTTTTCCTTGGTGATCCCTTCAACAATTTTAATTTTCTCTCCTTCTCCGTTTTTAGTTTTTTTTGTGGTTGGCTCGCCCTTTATTTCATTTTCAACATTTGCTGATAAAGATTTTGCGTCCCTAGGGCTTTCTTTGTCCTTGGTAACTTCAACATCCTTCTTTTTCTATCCTTCTCCGTCTTTAGTTTCTTCTTTAGTTGGCTCGCCCTTTATTTTATTTTAAAAATTTGCTGATACAGATTTTGCGTCAATAGGACTTTCTTTTTCCTTGGTGATCTCTTCACCAACTTTCATTTTCTTTCCTTATCCGTCTTTCGTTTTATCTGCAGTTGGCTCGTCCGCAACTTCATTTTCAACATTTGTTGATGAGGGTTTTACTTCAGTAGGGCTTTCTTTGTCCTTTGGAATTTCTTCAACATCTTGATTTCCCTCTGCTTCTCCGTATTTAGTTTCTTCTCCAGTTAGCTTGGACTCTAATTCATTCTCAACATTTGATGATGAAGGTTTCGCACCACTAGGATTGTCTTCGTTCTTGGCGATTTCTTCAACAGGTGATGTGCTTAAACAGTTTTTACTGGCTATGCATTTGTCAATCAGAATGGAATTGTCAAATCTAGTATATTGTCTTAAAGATGCCCCGTTTCACATTCTTTATATTTTTTAATAGTCCACCAGACTGCTATTGCAGCACAGGAGGCTGGAACTCCAACAGTAAGAAACTTAAATACTGTATTCATTCTATGCACTTTATATATGACTAAATGCAATAATACGAGGGGCATTAGAAAAATACATGAAATTTTTGTCAACAAGGTATTGGCAACCGTTTTCTAGTACTGTGAAGGAGTTTTACTTGACTTTTTAGAAGATTGAGGAGATCTCTAGATTTCACTAAAAAATAGTCTAAAAGGAGGGAAGCATAACCAGGGGAAGTTATTTGACATTGATGGGCATTATATTGAAAAATTCATTTTAATCATGGATGTTGTAAATTAGTTGTATGTTGAAAATTTTAATAAAAAATCAATAAACAATTACTAGGTTCTGGTGATTTTTTTAATTTCCTTGTACAATCAGGAATATGAACTGACATTATTTAGCTTTAGCGTTTTAAATAAGTTTGATATCATGCAGGACAGGCAAGAAAACATGCACTCTTCTATATGAAAAATGAACTGCAAACTAAGATATAATTTCTAAGATTTTTGTTGTGTATCGGTTTCCTTGGCGTTCTAGAAGTAACTGTTTTTCTGAGGAAGATATTCAAGGTTTTCAAAACATAAATGAAATTTTTGTATCTCTAATTTATTTCCTAAGAATCTCCCCCCCCCCTCCTCTGCTAAACACCAAAAAACCTTAGACATACTGCGGTAAGGTGATTTTGTTGTATTTAAGTGGTGTAGTGGTAGATGCCTTTATTCTCCCTTTATAGGGGAGAAAAACTATGGCCCTAAGGTAATTAAACTTTGGTAGCGTGCCTTAGGCTATTACCGAACTAATGAGGCGTACCAACTGGGTATGTTCGAGGTACTAAAGGTAGATTGTAGAGAGGTTGGCTATAACACAATACTTTTATTCAGCTAACTTACAATAATACCAGATATATATATTTTCTTCTGGGACTGGCTGTCCCAAGTAGACCACATGTCTCGGAAAACTACAATAATATATAATAGGATACTTAGACACTTACAATGATCTGAAAAGATTCCAAGGTATTTCTAAAAACAACGGACCAGAGGTCAGTCCGGCATAAAGTTAGTACCAGTCTCCCCCTTCCTATAAAATGTATCTTTTATATATTTTTATCAACCACATCTTCCTCTACCCAACCAACGCAATAGCTAGGAAGTGGTGATTTCTCAATTTCCCGTTAAGCAGAAACTTGGCAGGATATATTCCTTATCTTAATAAAAAGTGGTATTTCTAAACTTTGTATTTGCGTCTTAATATATTTTTACTAAATTCATAATTAACTAAATTAGAAAGCTTTACCACAATACAGGTGTGGAATAGCAATAAACAAAAAAAGTAGGAATGTAACCTGACAACTAAAAAACTATATAAATGTATATAAAAAGAAATGCAAGTAGGTTCTTAGTACTATGATTTCCTTATAGGCTATACATTACAAATAGTTTTGACCTGTCTATTAAATGGTAAAATAATTCAATAATTTGAATAAGTAAATATAACAATAAATAATACTCCTTTCAATATACAACTTTGAGTGGTTCTAGAACCACAAGGCTACACTTCTCCAACCCCTAAGTGCCAAGGGGTTGGGATTAGGGACATAATTTTCTACGGGAATGATGGGGCATCCGTCTCTCCGGGGCCTCAGTTTCCCCTACAAGATTCCAGTACCCCCCCCCCCCCCGCATTTTAAAAATACTCAAGAGTGGCCAATAATAAAACATCAAACTTTACTTGATAGTTTGAATAAAACATGCTCAGAAACTTTAAGTCAACTCCAAATTTTTAGTGGGCTGGCTTGAAGCCACCATATCTTTGGCAGGAAGCTTGTTGCGCATTTAAAATATTTTAAAAGTTGAAAAGATTTTGGATATATTTGTAATCAAACGCGGAATGCATACGGACTGGAGAAAGAAAAAATATATTTGCATATATACCTAATATATATATACTACACTAGATAAGATATTATTATTTAATATGGATAAACCCTCTTAATAATTTTGCACATTAGGAGGGGGGGGGTAAAGTGCACTGTGAAAGCCTACAAAATGTGCTTAATCTAGAATGCCTGCATATTATGAAGTACAATTTCATTTTCATACCCCTAATTCTTGGCTTATACCGAATTCAGTTATTTCAAATGTGAAAGTAAAAAGCAACGTCAGTAACAATTAGTTCTATTGGATATGAGGTCATTTGTAACAGCGCAGTGGATATACGCGCACGTGGAAGCTTTTGGACTGACGTTCGATCCCGGCTGTTGCAATGAATAGGTAAAATCTGTGATGGTCAGATTGGTCAGATACATAACCCTAACCATTGAGGAATATGGGGATATTCTTCAATGTTGAGGGTCTTTGTATTTTGAGGCTTTTGATATGAGGATATAAAAAGATTAGTTCCTACAAATAAAAATAAAAATTAAAAGCGATGATTTAGGTTGTTGCGTAATTGGTCAAAACTACGCAACAACCTAAATGATCGCTTTCAAAGAAACATCGACCCAAGGCACCAGTAAAACTGTAAAAGGCGCTAAAAGTGTAGTTAGAGAGAGTGTTCCCTTTATTTTTGAAGATAAAAATAAGATGATAATATATAAAGTGATCGATCTTTTAGGTGACAGCCTTGCAACAGCTGGGATTGAGCCTCAGGTCGAAAATTTCGAAGCTTGGTTTTAACCACCACCCTGTCACAAGGTGTTTGATTTGAGCATTCATAATATATGTGATATGGATGTAGCTTGTGTCTGAGATTTAAAATGACGTCATATTCTAGAGAAATAACTGTCACTGCAATAATTATGTCGCTCTTTACTTTTACATTCTTGGCCATTCTAGTTTTGGTTTTATCCCAGTTTTATTTTCTATTTAAACATATCAAATTACTAATTTTACAACTTCATTTAGTGACCTCGTGGTGCAAGTGGCTAGAACGATCGGCAATAACCGAAAGGTTGGTGATTCGAGCCCACCCGGAGTCAATTTCGTATAGTTTGTAATTCAGCTACTAATAAAATCATGATACCACTTACAAAATTTCAATTTATTGACCCCTTATGTATTACTTCATATATGTTTATGATTGCT
Organism: Artemia sp. Qi Xiang Cuo; assembly: GCF_049724085.1. NCBI lineage: Eukaryota > Metazoa > Arthropoda > Branchiopoda > Anostraca > Artemiidae > Artemia > Artemia sp. Qi Xiang Cuo. The sequence goes on along the minus strand of NC_142798.1, from coordinate 15,622,152 downwards.
TAAAAAATATCTTATAAATTGCTTATAAATTGCTTATAAATATCTTATAAATTGTTTAAGAAATATTCTTGTAAATATGAAAAGATATCTAAAATGCAGTTTTTTCGTAAAAAGTGATTCTATTTTAATTTTTTTTTGTTTTTTGATTCAAAAAGGCACCAGAACTTTTAGTTTCTGTTCAATTAAGTCCTCTTGAAAAATTCTAGGACCTCTGGGTAAATACAATCACCCCTGGGGGGGGAGGCAATTCTTTTTTAAGAGGAAAACTGGGAATTTTCAATAATACAAGAATGTTTTGATTATTACTGTCGTGCTTTTCCTTTTTACAACTTAATATATTTATCAGATTTGTATAAAAGTAAATCGGAACCTGAATACAAGAAAATTTTAATATCAATAGATACATCAAAAGAATTGGATTTTAATGCTGATTTTGAATATATAAATTTCATCAAGTTTACTCATATCCATCAAAAGTTTCGAGCCTGAGAAAATTTGCATTATTTAAAAAAAGAGAAATACACCTCCTTAAAGGCATAGAATCTTAATGAAAATTACACCATCAGATTCGGCGTATCAGAGAATCTTACTGTAGAGGTTTCAAGCTCCTATCTACAAAATGTGGAATTTTGTATTTTTGCCAAAAGATAGATCACGGATGCGTGTTTATTTGCCTCCCCCCTCCAGGGGTGATTTTATTTTTATTTGTAGGAACTAATCTTTTTATATCCTCATATCAAAAGCCTCAAAATAAAAGACCCTCAACATTGAAGAATATCCCCATATTCCTCAATGGTTAGGGTTATGTATCTGACCAATCTGACCATCACAGATTTTACCTATTCATTGCAACAGCTGGGATCGAACGTCAGTCCAAAAGCTTCCACGTGCGCGTTTATCCACTGCGCTGTTACAAATGACCTCATATCCAATAGAACTAACTGTTACTGTTACGTTGCTCTTTACTTTCACATTTGATATAACTGAATTCGGTATAAGCCAAGAATTAGGGGTATGAAAATGAAATTGTACTTCATAATATGCAGACAGTCTAGATTAAGCACATTTTGTAGGCTTTCCCAGTGCACTTTACTCCCCTCCTAATGTGCAAAATTATTAAGAGGGTTTATCCATATTAAATAATAATATCTTATCTAGTATAGTACATATATATTAGATATATATGGAAATATATTTTTTCTTTCTCCAGTCCGTATGCATTCCGTGTTTGATTACAAATATATCCAAAATCTTTTCAACTTTTAAAATCTTTTAAATGCGCAACAAGTTTCCTGCCAAAGATATGGTGGCTTCAAGCCAGCACACTAAAAATTTGGAGTTGACTTAAAGTTTATGAGCATCTTTTATTCAAACTATCAAGTAAAGTTTGACGTTTTATTATTGGCCACTCTTGAATATTTTTAAAATGCGGGGGGTTATGGAGGTACTGAAGTCTTGTAGGGGGAAACTGAGGCCCCAGAGGGACAGATGTCCCATCATTCCCGTAGAAAATTATGTCCCTAATCCCAACCCCTTGGCACTTATGGATTGGAGAAGTGTAGCCTTGTGGTTCTAGAACCACTCAAAGTTGTATATTAAAAGGAGTATTATTTATTGTTATATTTACTTATTCAAGTTATTGAATTATTTTACCATTTAATAGACAGGTCAAAACTACTTGTAATGTGTAGCCTATAAGGAAATCATAGTACCAAGAGCCTACTTGCATTTCTTTTTATATACATTTATATAGTTTTTTATTTTTCAGGTTACATTCCAACTTTTTTTTGTTTATTTCTATTCCACACCTGTATGTATAAGTTTTTTTGGTGTTTAGCCGAGGGGGGGGGAAGATATTTAGGAAATAAATTAGAGATACAAAAATTTCACTTACGTTTTGAAAACCTTGAATATCTTCCTTAGAAAAACAGTTACTTCTAGAACGCCAAGGAAACCGATACACAATAAAAATCTTAGAAATTATATCTTAGTGTGCAGTTCATTTTTCATATAGAAGAGTGCATGTTTTCTTGCCTCTCCTGCATGATATTAAACTTATTTAAACCACTAAAGCTAAACCATTGTCAGTTCATATTCCTGATTGTACAAGGAAATTAAAAAAATCACCAGAATCTTGTAATTGTTTATTTATTTGTTATTAAAATTTTCAACATACAACTAATTTACAACATCCATGATTAAAATGAATTTTTCAATATAACGCCCATCAATGTCAAATAACTTCCCCAGGTTATGCTTCCCTCCTTTTAGACTATTTTTTAGTTAAATCTGGAGATCCCTCAACCTTCTAAAACTTCAAGTAAAACTCCTTCACAGTACTAGAAAACGATTGCCAATACCTTGTTGACAAAAATTTCATGTATTTTTCTAATGCCCCTCGTATTATTCTATTTAGTCATATATAAAGCGCATAGAATGAATACAGTATTTAAGTTTCTTTCTGTTGGAGTTCCAGCATCCTGTGCTGCAATAGCAGTCTGGTGGACTATTAAAAAATATAAAGAATGTGAAACGGAGGCCTGTTTTATACAATATACTAGATTTGACAATTCCATTCTGATTGACAAAAGTATAGCCAGTAAAAACTGTTTAAGCACATCACCTGTTGAAGAAATCGCCAAGAATGAAGACAATCCTAGTGGTGCGAAACCTTCATCAGCAAATGTTGAGAATGAATTAGAGTACAAGCTAACTGGAGAAGAAACTAAATACGGAGCTGCAGAGGGAAATCAAGGTGTTGAAGAAGTCCCAAAGGACAATGAAAGCCCTACTGAAGTAAAACCATCATCAACAAATGTTGAAAATGAAGTTGCGGGCGAGCCAACTGCAGATAAAACGAAAGACGGAGAAGGAAAGAAAATAAAAGTTGGTGAAGAGATCACCATGGAAAAAGAAAGACCTATTGACGCAAAATCTGTATCAGCAAATTTTTAAAATGAAATAAAGGGCGAGCCAACTAAAGAAAAAACTAAAGACGGAGAAGGATAGAAAAAGAAGGATGTTGAAGTTACCAAGGACAAAGAAAGCCATAGGGACGCAAAATCTTTATCAGCAAATGTTGAAAACGAAATAAAGGGCGAGCCAACCACAGACAAAACTAAAAACGGAGAAGGAGAGAAAATTAAAATTGTTGAAGGGATCACCAAGGAAAAAGAAAACCCTGTTGACGCAAAATCATTATCAGCAAATGTTGAAGATGAAATAAAGCCAATTACGCAAGAAACTAAAGATTGGGAATGAGAGCGAAAGAAGGATATTGAAAAAGGTATTGATGTTAATTTCTGTTTAGATAATCCCTCTCGCAAAATTCTAGAACCTCCGGGTTGATACGATCACCCCTGGTAAAAAAGGGCAAATTAACACGCATCCATGATCTTTCATTTGGCAAAAAACATAAAATTCCACATTTTTGCAGATAGGAGCTTCGAACTTCTACAGTATAGTTCTCTGATACGCTGAATCTAATAGTCTGATTTTCATTAAGATTCTCTGACTTTTAAGAGGTGTTTTTCCCTTTTTTTGAAAATAAGGCAAATTTTCGAACGCTCTAAACCTTTGATGGATATGAGTAAACTTGATAAGACTTATATATTTAAAATAAGAATAAAAATCCAATTCTTTTGATGTATCTATTGACATTAAAATTTTCTTATGTTCAGGTTCTAATTTTCTTTTATACAAATCTGATAAATATATTAAGTAGTCTAAAGGAAAAGCACGACAGTAATAATCAAAAACTTGTATTATTGAAAATTCCCAGTTTTTCTCTTAAAAAGGAATTCCACAAATAGAAAGATAGTTTACTATAAACTGCTGTAAATAGGCAAACCCCGAACTCCAATTTACTAGAATAATTAAAATGGAAAAACCGAAAAGAAGAAACCGTATCCTATTTCCTATTTGTAATCAAATTTTTTTTATAAGTTTACCCCCCCCCCAAAAAAAAATTTTTAATCCCCAGTTTAACCAATATATCGAAAAGTAACTTTATTAGTCAAGACAGTAGGTGCCATCTAATAGTTATTAATAGAAGATTCATGTTAAAGCTTGATGAATGACGTCATAATCGCATTCGGGTTGCAGCGGTAGCTAGCAACCTATTAAGAGACGATCAAGTCCAATGTTAAGAAATAAAATAGACCGTAACTCTTGAAAATTGAATCCAGGTTACAGTGGTAGCTAGCAACCTAGTAAGAGACGATTACGCCCAATGTTAAGAAATATAAAAACCCATAACTCCTAAAAAAAGTCAGATCAAAGCAAAAAGTACACCATTAGAACCGCCATGTCTGAAACCCCTGAATGAGAAACTTTCTGTCAATTGGCTTGAACAGCAAGGGAAATATATTGGCTTGAAAACCAGGAAAAGTGGCAGCTACTACAGCATTCTGCCTAAACGGCATCTTTTTTTCTTTCTCTTTTCTTCTTTCTTTTCCACAGATAGCTTAGTACTGAAACATCGTAGAGAGTTGTTCCGTGGTTCATTTTAAAGGAAATTAATTGGGTTAAAAACCTTTTGTAACTAAAACAAATTATTTTTAAAACAGAATAAATTTTTCCACTAAAAACTCCATTTTTTTATGTCTTTTCATAATGCGGTTTTTTCAAAGATATTTGATTTTTGAAGCAACCAAACAGTTCGTGGTAAAGTTATATTAAACTTTATATTACATAGATAGCTTGGCACTGGAACATCGTAGATAGTTGTTCAATGGTTCATTTTAATGAAAATTAATGGGGCTAAAAACCTTTTGTAATTAAAACACATAATTTTTTAAATAGAATAATTTTTTACGAAAAACTGAGTATTTTATGTTAAAGATTGATCAATGACGTCATAATCGTATACCAGCGGTAAGATTTGAACCCACACCTCCGAAGAGACTTGGAGCTAACACCAGCACCTTGGATCACTCGGCCAAGCTGCCTCTAATAACTATATATGTGAATCCGTGTTGCAGCAGTAGCTAGCAGCCTAGTAAGAGACGATCAGTCCAATACTACATTAAAGGACGAACTGTAGTCCATAGTAACTGGAATCCGGGTTGCAGCAGTACCTTGCAACCTATACGGGTTGCGGCTGTAGCTAGGAACCTAGTAAGAGACGATCCCACCCCATAGTATAAAATGAAATCCAGGTTGCAGCGGTAGCTAGCAACCTACTAAGAGACGATCACATCCAATGTTAAGAAATATAAAAACCCATAACTCCTAAAAAAAAGTCAGATCAAAAGAAAAAGTACACAATTAGAACCGTCTTGTCCGAAACTCCTGTATAGTAAACGTTCTGTTATTTGGCTTGAACAGCAAGGGAAATATATTGGCTTGAAAATTAATAAAAGCGGCCGCTACTACCACATTCTGCTTAAACGATTTTTTTTCTTTCTTTTTTTTTCTTTTCCATAGATAGCTTGGCACTGGAACATCGTAGAGAGTTGTTCAATAGCTCATTTTAAAGGAAATCAATTGGGTTAAAAAAGTTTTGTAACTAAAATAAATTATTTCTAAAAGAGAATACATTTTTCAACCAAAAACTGCGTTTTTTATGTCTTTTCATACTGCAGTCTTTTCAAAGATATTTGATTTTTGTACATGTCCGAAACCCCTGTATAGGAAACTTTCTGTCCCTTGGCTTGAACAGCAAGGGAAATATATTGGCTTGAAAATCAAGAAAATTGACTTTAACCACGTTAGTCTCCCCAAACGGGATATTTTTTTTTCTTTTTTTGTATCCAGAGATAGCTTGGCACTGGAACATCGTAGAGGGTTGTTCAATAGCTCATTTTAAAGGAAATTAATTGGGTTAAAAATCTATAGTAACTAAAATAAATTATTTCTAAAAGAGAATAAATTTTTCCAATAAAAACTGTATTTTTGATGCAGTGACGTCATAATTACTATATAGAAACGTCAAAACTGTAAATGGTCTCATTCATGAATACATAATGGCTAGATCAAAGCAAGCTACACGCAAGTTAAAAAATCAGTACTAAAAAATCAAGAAAAGTGGCAGCTACTACAACATTCTGCCTAAACTGGGTATTTTTTTCTCTTTTCTTTGTTTCCAGTATAATAAAGATCAAACTCTTCCCTATACTAACTTGCATACGCAACTTTACTATAGTTAAGATTACAGTATTTATATTTTTTTTACATTAAAAGACGATCATTTACAGTAAAGAACGATCGCTCATGCATAGTAACTGATATATTGTGGTTCCAGGGGTAGTTACTTGTGGTTCGTCTCTTACTATTTCAAAGAAGAAAAAGCCGTAGGCTTTTTCCTGTTTCTAATGATATAGCATAAAACGAATTCAAAGTTTTAACTGACGTCATTCTGGTTGTTATAGCAAAGAACGAACTCTTGCCCTTAGTTATCTACTATGTCACGTCAAATTAGCTAATTAATTTCATCTAATTTTGTTTAAAAATAATTCCTACACCGGGATTCGAACCCAAGACAATTAATTGAAAGCCAACTACCCTAAACCACTAAACCATATGAGATATATATAGAAATCTAATTAATTGTTTTATGATCTCTTATAGCATAAATTTCATCGGATATAGCTGAAACCTAGTAAAGAACAAACCACGGCACATAGTAACTATTTCCGGGTTGCAGCGGTAGCTAGCATTTTCCGGGTTGCAGCGGTAGCTAGCAACCTAGTAAGAAACGATCACGTCCAATGTTAAGAAATATAAAAACCCATAGTTCTTAAAAAAAGAGTCAGATCAAAACAAAAAGTACACCATTAGAACCGCCTTGTCCGAAACCCCTGCATAGTAAAATTTCTGTCCCTTGGCTTGAACAGCAAGGGAAATATATTGGCTTGAAAATCAAGAAAAGTGGCAGCTACTACAACATTCTGCCTAAACGGGATATTTTTTTCTTTTTTTTTTCTTTTATAATAAAGAATGACCTCTTGGCTATACTAAATTAGGTATGGCATTGTAAGAGAATTAGCTCTGTCTGGAGTCGTGAGATCGATCCCCATACCCTACTTAATCTTTATTCATTCTCTTATTCTTGCAAAGTCCGGGTTGCAGCGGTAGCTAGCAACCTAGTAAGAGACGATCACCTCCAATGTTACATTAAAGGACGAACTATAGCCCATAGCTACTGGAATCTGGGTTGCGGCGGTAGCTGGCCACCTAGTAAGAGACGATCACGCCCCAGAGTAATCCGGGTTGCAGCGGTAGCTAGCAACCTAGTATTTTACAGTAAAGAACAAACTTCCAGTCAATAGTAACTAAAATAAGATTATTAATAAAGTTACAGATTGATCAATGATGTCATAATCTTAGGTTGTAGCCAGGTCGTCTCTTACTGTTCCAATTAAGAAAAAGCCAGAGGCTTTTTCCTGTTTGTAATAAAGTAAGGATTTTGGTATTTTTCAGTAAGGGAGGGAAGAAAAGCAATTCCATTTTATTATCAAACCAAAAATTTCACTATTTTAGTAATAACTTTTATCCGTTTTTACATCCGGGTTGCAGCGGTAGCTAGTAACCTAGTAAGAGACGATCCCGTCCAATGTAAAGAAATATAGAAACCCATAACATTTAAAAAAAGTCAGATCAAAACAAAAAGTACACCATTAGAACCGCCATGTCTAAAACCCCTGTATAGGAAACTTTCTTTCATTTGGATTGAACAGCAAGGGAAACATATTGGTTTGAAAATCAAGAAATGTTGGAGCTACAATAGCATTCTTCCTAAACGGCATTTTTTTTTCTTTCTTCTTTCTTTTCCACAGATAGCTTGGCACTGGAACAGCGTAGAGAGTTGTTCAATGGCTTATTTTAAAGGAAATTAATTTTGTTAAAAACCTTTTGTAACTAAAACAAATTAATTTAAAAAAAGGATAAATTTTTCCACTATAAGCTGCATTTTTGATGTCTTTTCATTGTTACATTAAAAGACTACCATTGGAATAAAAACCATTGCATAGATTGGACTTAGTTTACAGTAAAGAACAAACTTCCACCCCATAGTAGCTAAAACAAGATTATAATTTCATGCTAAAGATTGATCAATGATGTCATAATCGTAGGTTGTAGCCAGGTCGTCTCTTACTATTCCAATTGAGAAAACGCCGTAGGACAGAAATGATGACAGAAATGATGACAGCAGCAATGAAACTGATTATGACGGTGATGAAGTCAGGCTCCAAAATATATATAAATATATTCGTGGTAACGAAGTGTATTGTAAGAGTGACTCGTCTCAATAGTAACCGTAACTCTAAAAACGGAATTTTGATACCAATAGATAGATCAAAAGAATAAGATTTTTATGCTGATTTTAAATTTGTAATTTTTGTCAAATTTAGTCTTACCTTTTAAAAATTAAAAGCTTGAAAATATTGCCTTATTTTCGAAAAAAGGGAGAATTACTTACATTAACCCTTTGATGGCTGGTGGCTCTTATAAGGCACACCAAGATTTTTGCCTATAGTTCCTTTCTGATTGGTCGAAACGATAATTAACTGTATAGTCAGAAACAAAAGAACGAGAGCTATCGAATGGTATATTACTTTGCCCCTTTGTGAGTAATCTAACAACGTTCACACAGTAGTGAATTTGACATAGTGAAATTTTTTGGATTTTGTGGAATGAAATAAATCTGACTCGGATAGTATTGAAGTTTCTGCTGCTTGATGAAGGAAAAATTCATTTGGTGTTCGTTAGTGTCTGACAGTTCCATATGTATTATTTTTATCCAAATTTTTGTTCATTCACAAGCAAGCACGGTTTTTAAGTATTTACATAAAGGACCGATATAGTTCATCATAAAAGATGTTTGTCAGTACGGTTTTTTTGTTATAATTCTACATTAAAAGACGATCATTTGAATACCAAACCATTGCATATATCGGACTTCGTTAGCTACTTGATTGTAAGAGGTTCGTCTCTTACAATTTCAAGGAAGAAAAAGCCGTAAGCTTTTTCCTGTTTTTACAGCCAACATTCAAACAAAATCTACAATATACTAATTCGCAATAAAGTCAGTTTTTTTTACCCATGTTCAAACCGTTAACATACCTGATAAACCTCTCTTTACAGACAGGGGTATTTCCTTCCCTCCTGAAGAAATCACGAATTGTCCTTCTCCATAAAGGGTCTTCCAGATAACTGAAATATATTGGTTTTGCTTGCTTGCTTTTTATTGCTTTTGTTATTTACTTGTATTTTGCTTTTTGCTTATGTGCTTCCTTTATAGGTAGTGGGTCTCCATTAAATGATTATATTCAAACCTGAAGTCTGATAAGGGAATATATTACATGGTGTCAGAATGGACAGCACACCCTGCCCCACCATTGACTGGTCACCAAACAATCATAAAACCTCATGGAAGCAGTTATGCCAACATGCTGAGCTGATACTTACAGGACCTTTGTCTGGAAAAAGTGAAAGTGTTAAGTGCTCATACTTGTTGATATGGGTTGGAGAAAAGGGTCGAGATATATTCAATACATTTCAAATTGCAGAAACAGAAAAGAATAAAGTGGATGTATATCTGAAAAAATTCAGTGAGCATAATGAACCCATCTCAAACCCTATCTTCTCTCGATTCAATTTTCACAAACGAAATCAAAAAGAAGGAGAGACAATTGAATCATGTGTGACAGCACTAAAACTGTTGACCCTAGATTGTGATTTTGGAAACAGTTCAGATGAAATGGTGAGTGATAGATTGGTATTTGGTGTGCAGAGTGATAGGATAAGAGAAAGACTGTTAAGTGAAGGTGGAACACTGACACTAATAAAAGCTATTGAAATAACTCGAGCAATTGAAACAGTAGTGCAGACCCATGCAAAAAGGAAAAACGAGCCAAGAACCATTGCTCTAAAACAAGAAGTGGAAGCCATACAAAAACAAAAGGTGTTACAAAAGACAATGACAGCCAGCTTTTATTTCTGTGGGAATGCATACTCCCGTGAGCACAAATGCCCTACAAAAGGAAAAATCTGTACCAAATGTCGGAAGCCAAACCATTTCGCAAAGGTTTGTAAAAGCAGGTCAGTCAACGAAATTGATGGTTTTCCCACTGAGAATGAAGAAAATAACAAGTTCTTTATTGAATCTATTGACTCTAGAATTGATTCAGTGCAAAAGTCAATGATTATAGTTAACCTACCTGAATACCACCAAAATATAAACCTCGAAATTGATACAGGAGCTGATGCAAACATTCTCCCAGCAAACATATTTAAGTCATTGAAAGTCATTTGAGTCATTTGAGTTCCCTATGCCCTTCAACCAAAATTCAAAGAAGCACTTGACAGACTAGAAAACCTTGGCATCATAGAGAAGGTGAAGAAACCAACAGATTGGGTCAATTCCATTGTTTTGGTTAAGAAACCAGATGGTACAATTCGGATTTGCCTGGATCCTCTAGGTTTGAATAAATACATAAAACGTCCACATCACCCTATTCCTAGTTTTGACGATATTGCAGTAAAATATGCAGGAGCAGAGCGATTTTTCAAGACTGATGTTAGAAATGGCTATTGGTCAATGGTTTTGGATGAGGAGTCTGCAGATTTAACCACTTTCAATACCACATTTGGAAGAAATAGATTCTTCACATTATATATAATCTTGTTAGAGGTAATTTTTTCAGGTCCTATTGAGAGCTTTTAATGAAACATTCCCTCATCAGTAGCCAGCCCTATCATAATATTCTCCAAAAAACCCAACATCACAACGGCATTACACAGATTATGTGTAATGTCATGAGAAAATATTATTCAAATGCGCATATTGTCACGGTGGGTGAATATTCATATGCTTAGCTAAAAGAAACGTGGTATTTTCGTTAATAGCTCCAAGAAATACCTCAGTAGGGCCTAAACTTGCCTCTAATATCAACCCTGCCTCTCTGGAAATGATCGCTAAGATGTATTTTTGTTTTGTAAGAATTATTTTCTGTTTTGTAGGAAGTATTTTGTAATCTTTAAGAAGAAATTGTGATCTTTTAGGATCTATTTTTGCTTTATAAGAATTATTTTTTGTTTTGTAATAAGTGTTTTGCATTTTGAAATAAGAATTTGTTATTTCTTAGGATATTTTTCAGAGGGTGTCATAGGGGACGGCACATTGTGTCACACTGGCCTCAATTGATAGGGCTTACCAGAAAACACATTATTGAGGTTTTCGTTAAGTTTAATCAATCGATTCTAGCGTAAATGAAATATTTTTGTAGGGAAATAGCTGAAATGCTCTAGGGATGTCACATGAGTGTCACGGGGCCAAGGGCATAATGACAAGGTGATGTGTGTGTGTGGGAGGGGGAGGTTGTCTTGTGGAGGTTCATAAAATGATTGGCTTGCCTAAACTTGAATCAATGGGTTGAATCATAATTTTTAACAAGAAATATCTGAAAATGTCTCGGAGGGGATGAGGCGATATCATAGGATGCCTCAGAGCAGTAATAATGTACCTCTGGGGTTTGAATTGTTTGGAGTATCACGTTCTAGCAATGATATGCTAAGTCCAGCTGCTCAAATAAAACAATAAGAGTGTTCAATTTAGAATCAAAAGCTTATTTTCGGAGGGAAAAGGTTAAAAATATCCTAGGGGGTGATGAGTGGGGGTGCCAAGTGGATGGCAGGGGAAATATGTGTAATATCGTGGTGGTGTGGGGTGTTTCGGAGTTTATTATGTTAGGTTTGGTTTCCGATGAGGCTATTTTTCAATAGAAGCTCTCAATAGGACCTAAAAAATTACTTCTAACGAGATTATGTGTAATTTGAAGAGAAAATATTATTAAAATGCGCATATTGTCACAGTGGGTTAATATTCATAGGCTTAGCTCAAAGCAACGTACTATTCGCGTTAATATCTCTCAGAAGTACCTCAGTAGGGCCTACATTTGCCTCTAATATCAACACTGTTAAGGCAATGTTCTATTGGAAGTACCTCAGTAGGGCCTAAATTTGCCTCTAATATCAACACTGTTCCACTGGAAATGATTGCTAAGAGTCCCATCTTTCTTTAATTTACGCATGTTTTTGCATATATTTTATCCTTTATAAGCCTTGATTCACGTTTTGTTTTTCATTTGTCGTGCTTTTATACTACGTTTTTCGGTGTTTTGATTAATAAAACTTTTATTTAGAAAATTGGTGTCTTTTTAGCTTTATTAATCTAGGACGAATCTTTAATAAATAATCATTTACATAATGAAAAATCTAACAGCAAAACTACGTAACATATGCTTGTCAAGGTCGCAATAGTGCGGAAAACTGGCAGGTGCATATAATAATGTAAGATTCAATATGATTGGGATGCTTTGCGCTCTCATGTGTAAAAGGCTTGGAAATCATTTAATCGATTAGAACATGTGAAATTTTTAATACACGGTAATGGCTATCATGTAGAAAGTATTCCTTGGAACAGAATATCAGAAAGGGTTTAATAGACGATTTGAATTCACAAATTTGTAACGAATCAATGTAAAGGGTTAAATACGTCACCGAGGAAGAGATTCACTTGTTTAAATGTCAGTATCGTACTGATTAAAATAAAGTTAAAGCTGCGTTTTGGAATGGAAAACTTTGTCCAGCCTATTTTTCAAAACAGGGTGCGAGTGGTTACCGCTTTGGAACATCTTGACGTCAGAGTAATTCAGCTCTGGTGTCTTAGGTTTAGACCAACTAGAAAGTAAAAAAAAGACATTGAATTTGAGGAAGTTTTTATACCTGTTTATGTGTGGATTTTTGCCTTTTACTATCATACTAAGCTGGATTTCATTATTTAGTCCATCCTAGCTCGACTGAGCCGTTATTATTGTCAGACTATAAGCACAGATTGAAGAACAAGAGCGCCCAGTTGAACCAATTAGGGGGGATCACAATTCTCCGAGATTGCTTAATCCCCCCTTAAAATTTTAAATTACTTTTTAGGTATTTTAATTTTTAAAATGCCTTTTTTGTATATTCATTGAAAAAATATAGAAAAAAAAATATTTTTTTCTCTCCTAAATTTTGGAAAATACATGTACCACCTCCCCCTAGCATATTTGTGTATTGGACCACTGAGAGTACTTTCAGGCAGGCATGCACACACGTATATGTTTTGGGGCTTGATTTTTCAGTGGGTATAACTTCAGAAAAATACAAAAATAGCCAAATTATGACGGTTTACCAAAACAACAGGTCTGAAATCCCTCTCTACCTTCATTTTACGCCCCTGCTATTCAGGGAGGGAAAGAGGCTGCTATAGCTTGTTGAACTAATTATGCAGGTATCACTAACCATAGAAAAAAAAGATGAAAAAATAAAAATAATTTTTCTAATAAAATGAAACTAATTTATGCATATATATATATATATATATATATATATATATATATATATATATATATATATATATATATATATATATATATATATATATATATATATATATATATATATATATAAAACAGTTCGTGGTAACAAACTGTAAGTAAGGAGAGACCCGGCTCAATGGTAAGTGAAACTCTAGAAAACGGAACTTTGATACTAATAGATACATCAAAAGAATCAGATTTTAATGCTGATTTCAAATATATAAGTTTCATCAAGTTTAGTTTTACCTATCAAAAGTTACACGCCTGAGAAAATTTGGCTGATTTTCGAAAAAAGGGTAAAGACCCCTTAAAAGTTAGAGAACCTTCATGAAAATTGCACCATCAGATTCAGCGTATCAGAGAACCCTACTGCAGATGTTTCAAGCTCCTATCTACAAAAATGTGAATTTTGCATTTTTTTTTTGCCAGAAGAAAGATCACAGATGCGTGTGTATTTGTTTTTTTTTGTTTTTTTCCCCAGGGGTGATCGTATCGACCCAGCGGTCCTAAAACATCGTGGGAGGGCTCATTGGAACGCAAATTAAAAGTTCTAGTACCCTTTTTAAGTGACCAAAAAAAATGGAGGGCAACTAGGCCCTTTCCCACCCTAATTTTTTCCCCGAAGTCACCCGATCAAAATTTTGAGATAGCCATTTTGTTCAGCATGGTCGAAAATATGATAACTATGTCTTTTAGGATGACTTAATCCACCAAAGTCCCCTGGGGGAGGGCTGAAAGCTATGAACTTTACCCAATGTTAACATATAGTATTGGTTATTGGGAAGTGTACACACATTTTCAGGGGGGATTTTTTCTGGTAGTGGGGGGGGGGGAGTGGGTCGGGGGTTATGTGAGAGGATCTTTCCATGAAGGAAGTTTTCATGGGGGAAGGGACATTACTATGCAGGGGGCGCCGGATTTCCCAGCATTATTTAAAAAAAGATCAGAGATTATATATATAAAAAAAACTAGTTTTTCAACTGAAAGTAAGGAGCAACATCGAAACTTAAAACGACAGAAAACATTACTATCCCCTATTCAATACCTCGCTCTTAACGCTAAAATTTTTTTTAGTACTTCCATAAGATCTATTTATTCTAATTAACGGCATTTGTGATTAAGAGGTCATTCTTATAGAATTGGAAAAAATTCGAACTTTAGCGTAAAGAGCAAGGCATTGACAAGGGGGCAAACTCTTTAATATGCGTATTGCTAATAAAAACATTCGTAAATAAAATTAAACAAGTTTCGAGAAAGCCATTTAACCAAATAAAAGTAAAATTAATATTCAAATTTTGTTTCTATTATTCATTTACGATGAGCCAAAATCAAAACCTGCATTAATTCAAAATCATTCAAAAATTAAATGAAAATAACAATTATTCCGTATATGAAAGGGACTGTCCCCTCCTCAACGCCTCGCTCTTTACGCAGCCCCTTTCATACAGGGAATAATTTCTGTTCGTTTTAAGTTTTAACGTCGTTCCTTACTTTCAGTTAAAAAAAACTTGTTTTTTTTTATTTAATGCCAGAAGAAAGATTATGGATGCGTGTTTATTTGTTTTTTTTTATTATTCCCCCAGGGGTGATTGTATTGATCCATTGGTCCTAGAATATCGTAAGAGAGCTCATTTGAACGGAAATTAAAAGTTCTAGTTAAGTGACCCAAAAAATTGGAGGGCAACTTTGCCCCCTCCCACGCTCATTTTTTTCCTAAAGTCACCCGATCAAAATTTTGAGATAGCCATATTGTTCAGTATAGTCGAAAATCTAATAAATATGTCTTTGAGGGTGACTTAATCCCCCACAGTTCCCTGGGAAAGGGCTGGAACTTATGAACTTTGCCCATTGTTTACATATAGTATTGGTTAATGCGAAGTATAAAGACGTTTCAGGAGGGATTTTTTCTGACGGGGGGGAGTGTCAGAGGAAGGGGTGGGGGAGGATCCTACCATGGAGGATGTTTCCTTGAGGGAAGGGACATTTCTATGAAGGGGGCGCCGGATTTACCTTCATTATTTAAAAAACGATCAGAATTTAAATAAAAAAAACTATTTTTTTTCAAATGAAAGTAAGGAGCAACATTAAAACTTAAAACAAACAGAAATTATTACGCACATGAGGGGGTTCGCCCCCTAGTCAATACTTCGCCCTTTTCGCTAAAGTTATTTTTAGTACTTTCAAAAGAGCTGTCCATTCTAATTAACAGGCCTTTGTGATTCAGGGGTTTGTGATTCGAACAAAATTGGAACTATAGGGTAAAGAGAAAGGTATCGACTAGGGGGAAAAATCCCTAATATACGTAATAAAACAGACGAATATAGAAGTTCGTTACGTAAGTTAATTCGTAAGTTACTACAGAACAAAATTTCGAGAAAGCCATTTATCCAAAAAAGTAGAATTAATCTGCAAATTTCGTTTTAATTATTCATGTACGGTGAGCCAAAATCAAAGCTGCATTAATTCAAAAACGTTCAGAAATTAACTAAAAAAAACAATTTTTTTTTATCTGAGAGTAAAGAATAACGTATAAACAAAAAATGAAATGTAAGTAGTCCGTATATAACCGTGCCTGGTACTGCTAAAAGGCATTGTACTTCACGCTGAAATGCAAATATACAAAAGGACATCATTTTTTAAAACAATAAAAAACTTTAGCGTAAAAGCTAGGATCCATAACAGGAGACACCCCCTTTCATATACGGAAAATTTCTGTTCGTTCTAAGTTTTAATGTCGCTCCTTACTTTCAGTTAAAAAAAACTTGTTTTTTTTAGTTAATATATTTATAATATATACGACAGGTAGAAAACGAAATGCCCAAAACAGGAGGAAAACAGAGGTAATATAACCTATTAAAAAATATCTGTATTTTCATCTATTTCTCCGATTCAAAAATGAAAAAATCTCTTTTTTGCGATTTTCTTGAAAACTTGAAAAATGTTGATGCTAAGTTTTGGCACAAGACAGTCCTGCTGCTATTTTGTTCTTGCCCTTTATATACATATATCTCTGCATTTATGGAAGATTTTTATAAACGTAATTTTGATCCTGTGTGAGTAACTGGTTAAATATTTTTTGGTTAATGGCAATGTATTGCAGTGAGGAAAAATTAGTTTTATTTTTTTCATCTGTTTTTTTCTATCGTTATTGATACCTGCATAATTAGTTCAACAAGCTATAGCAGCTTCTTTCCCTCTCCGAATAGCAGGGGCGTAAAATGAAGGTAGAGGGGGATTTCCGACCGTCGTAATTTGGCTATTTTTGTATTTTTCTGAAGTTACACCCACTGAAAAATCAAGCCCCAAAACAAATGCGTGTGTGCAGGCCTGCCTGAAAGTACTTTCAGTGGTCCAATACACAAATATGCCAGGGGGAAGGGGTAGATGTATTTTCCAAAATCTAGGAGAGAAAAAATTAGTTTCTTTTCCATATTTTTTCAATGAATATACAAAAAAGGCATTTTAAAAATTAGAATACCTAAAAAGTAATTTAAAAATTTAAGGGGGGATTAAACAATCTAGGGGAATTGTGATCCCCCCCTAATTGGTTCAACTGGGTGCTCTTGTTCTTCAAATAGTGCTTATAGTCTGACAATAATACCGGCTCAGTCGAGCTAGGATGGACTAAATAATGAAATCCAGCTTAGTATGATAGTAAAAGGCAAAAATCCGCATATAAACAGGTATAAAAATTTCCTCAAATTCTGTCTTTTTTTACTTTCTAGTTGGTCTAAACCTAAGACACCAGAGCTGAATTACTCTGACGTCAAGATGTTCCAAAGCGGTAACCACTCGCACCCTGTTTTGAAAAATAGGCTGGACAAAGTTTTTCCAATCCAAAATGCAGCTTTGACTTTATTTTAATCAGTACGACACTGACATTTAAACAAGTGACTCTCTTCCTCGGTGACGTATTTAACCCTTTACATTGATTCGTTACAAATTTGTGAATTCATGTTACCAACCAAAAATTGTGCTTATTGAAAACACAATACGCGTTTTAAACAAAAAAGAGGTTTTAAGAAGTTAAAAATGACATTATAAAAAAGATTTAGCGGTGAAGCCAGGATTTTATTTCGGAAGTCAGGATACAGC